>NC_087269.1:17576866-17866866 GCF_015220805.1 Pogoniulus pusillus
AAATGATTAACATTTCTATAAAACCAAGTAGAACAAATGTTAGATATTAGTTGGGCATTAGTTATTAGTGAAGTCAGAACACTTTATTCTCTGGGTATGCTATAGGACTTTACAGTAAGTGTACCAGTGATGAGCTGTACTTGTTCCTAATCTCCTCCTTCGTTGTATAATACTTACAAGGTACTGCTTCATGCAGTAAAAACCCCACAGAATACACAGAACTTCTGCCCCACTCCACATAGCAGGTTTTCATTTATGTGAAAGAATAGTACACTTGTGTTAACAGAAAACATGTTTTCTAGAAATAAATGGAGCTGAGCAAAACAACATGTGCAGTCACTTAAATGCATAAGTCACTTCTGTAGCTAAACAGCTACAAAAACTATACTGAAAATCCCCCTACTGTTTAGCACAGTTAATCCTACTGTCTTCATTTTTAGTACAACTTTTCTGTAGCTACACTTCAGGGTAAAACACAGACTACTGCAACATCTCTCAACCTTCCTATAGACTGAATTAATTCTCATTAAATGTTGATGACAATAAATTCTAATTTACATACTATTCTTATTCCATGGCAAAACAGTGAGAAATTTTAATTTGCTAAATGTAACTTTAAAAAAACCCCAAAACTGTAAATTTTAATAGCTAAGATAGGAAACTGCATACCAAATCTGTTGCTTATTTTCAGGTAGTTAAGATATCTAAGAACTTGAAAAGGTATTTCCATTGCTAATGCTTCCTGTCATAACTCTGTATTTTTGAAGGGTGTTCCAGATTTTAGCAAAAAGAATATACAGGGAAGTCTTAGTTCTATCACTAGTGTTATCTTTTGGGGTTGCAGTCATTTCTCCCAAATTTATAAAGATGTTTCTAAGAAACATTTTTTATAAGCATATTAAAATCTACACTTCAGCAAGCAGCAAACACATGCCAAGGCTACAGAGTGATAAATTTGATGAGTAGTGAAAAGGGATTAGAACAAGGTTAAGCAAAGCACGTGCAAGAAAACAGGCACAGTTTTGTGCAATCAGAAAAGATTCCATATTCTTTTCCTTCTTGTATCCTAGCTTTTGTCTTTGAACAAATGATTATGGCATTAATAAAACCAACCAAACAAACAAACAGGAGAATTGGGTTCTAAGCCTTGCAAAAGATATTGCTGCAGCACAAAGACAGATGCATGTATCACAGCAAAGGACAGCTGAGATAACAAGTGACAATAAAGGGTTATGCCTTCTATGACTGTGCCACTGTGACTACTGAGTAATACAACTCGAAGGAACACAGCCTCAACAGTCACACAAAATCAGTAATATACAGAATGAAGTTTTGCACTTCTCTGTTTCTATTTGGATACTTGCACATCCTTCACTAGAACCAGAAACAGATCAAAATTTTAATGAATTCAGACTCTATCCAATTTAAAAAAAAAACAATTCTACCACTAAGGTGCTCACATCACATCTTAATGGGACTAGATTTAAGGTATAGATCTGTGATGAATTAATACATTCACTGTCTACTGGTGCTAATAGAGAGAAGATATATTTTAAAATATAACTTCCCCACCCCCAAACCTGGAATAGGAAGAATATTCTTTTGTATTTGTTGTCCCCAAACCTGGAATAGGAAAAATATTCTTTTGTATTTGTTGTTGACATTTAGAAGGCTGATCATGTATTACAGAAAACAATTCCAAACTATTGTCAGCCTTTAACTTACTATTACTTTATTAAGACAAAAAGATAATAAATTAAATAAGTGTGGATGTTGCCTTCCAACTGCACTCCAATTGTATTTATTTCTAACTGCATTAAACATTTAGCACAGTCTTTCAAAATTGGATGTCACTGTAGACAATTATATAAAAAGTCCTCTTTCCAGGTTTTAAAAAGAATCAGATTTTGTTGTCCAGACTTTACTTATACAACTCGAAAAGCATAAGCAAAACAGCCACTAATTGTTTTAGGCAGTTATTTACTTCTGCAGGGCTGTGCAGCTGCAATTATAGTAGCAATCTCATAGCCAAGTTAAAAACTGAAAGCCATTGTTAGATAAGCACTTTATAATTGAAGCAACAGCATGCTCAACTCAAACACAGCTTAAAGCACCAGCCAAAGAGAAATATCTTCAAACCAGTTCCAGTGCCAAAACTGTTTTATACACTTAGTTACACTCTGATACTCTTCAATCACAATGTTGAAGTCTTTTAGATAAGTAATTTTTTTTTTAAGATGATGGTTTTTTCTCAGTTTGGGCAATGGAAAGCAAAATCAGTAACAGTCAAAGACATGAACCTTCATATGACGAAGCCCCTGCTCCCGAAGATGAAAATTCTATATTATGAAAAGAGAAGAAGTTACACGACAAGTGACAACAGCATTTTGAAAACAAATACAACACAAAGCAATCTGATTTTAAAGTTGAAGGACTGAGAGAAAAAAACTTCACTTCATTTTGCTACCTTATTAAAATATGAAGGTATTACTCTTCCTGTACAAATTTCAAAGGAGAGAAGAAAAGGAAAAAAAAATTAAGAAAAAAGTACACAACTGACAAAATAGATTGTTTTGGTGTTTCAGCTTCAGCTTTGTATAGTTCTCCAGCCCACAAAATAAAACCTTATTTTAACAATTATTTTAGAAGAGCATTAAGAATATTTAAGAAAGCCACTACATTTCAGGGCCCATTTGCATATCTTAATGTCCTGAAGACTAGTTCAGTTTCCCAATCCCTCAGAAGTAAGAAGAGGCTTCAGGGACAGCACTGACCTCAAGGGAGTATAACATAAACTGTGATTTTACATGGAAATGTCTATTTCAGTGTCAGCATCTGAGTAGAGAGGGAATACAAGATAAAATTTTCACAGTACTAAGCATCTGGACTTTCAAACCCAGGTATTGGAGATCTTTGGAGTCAGCAGCACTTCAAGTTACCCACTTCTATGTGTAGTACAGCTGTCTCTCCAGGGCTGAATTTTTCCTAGCTGCCCAACCCTTCTGTCCTTGATTTCCCATTGCCTTTTTCTGTAACCTTTACTTTTGCCTCTAGTTTTGTGTGGGATATACTAAAAGAATGCTGGCACAAAGTCTTACTTCAACAATAGTACTTCTAAGAGGACAGAGTTATAACCTGGAAGTTATATGACCAAAAATACAGCTCTATCCATCAAGATAAAAACTGAAGAACAAACTGGTCTGTCTTCAATAAGTACAGATCACAGATTTCATAAACACAACAGAAAAAATTAGGAATTTAGATTCTCTTTGTGACAATGCTGGGAATGGTTTTAAGCCAGTGTCCTTCAGATTAAAAAAGTGTTAATCCTGTTTAGCCATGAACTTTACAATTCTGTATGGACAACTAATATGCCATAGTATGTTCTTTGAAAAGATAAAATGTTTATTCTGGCAACGTGCTAGTTTGAGCCTAGCTAGAATGTTTTGGGAGAACTACATTACAGGCTGTGAAAGAAAAACAAGGCTGATGTCTATCTCAATCATAGGCTTGCTGAGATGTATAAAAACCAAAATCCAAACACAGATAAGGCACTGGCTTCTGCTGCTGGGGAACTGGCTGAGCTGCATCTCTAACCTTACCCCTCTCTGCTGTTTCTTTGACTAATCCACTTTGTTTCCTAACCCCTTGACCGAACCTCCATTCTTCCTTGGGATTGGAGTAAGGTCGAGAGGGGTAGGGGGAAGGTGAAGGGGTGGTTGGGAGCCCCTCCTGGGGACTCAGGTTTCTGGGAGGGGAGTTGTGTTTCTGTGTTACCTTTTATCTTGTATACTGTAAATATCTGCTTGTATATTGTGCTAAGCTGTAAATAATAAGCTTCATTCAATTTCCAGAGCTGGCTGTGTCTAGTCTGGCTGATTTCTAAAGTGGGGGGGGGGGGCAGGGACCACCCAAACCATCACAGGCAAATTAGCAGCAAATCCTTGACATGGATCTGGCTCAGCTGTATTAAAGATCTTGGTATAAAAAGAAGAAATTGTAGATACAGGTTAGGAATAAATAATCAATAATCACATTATTTACTAGTATATAAATGTAACAGGAGGGCTTTATAATATTTCCCAAAATCTTGGTACAAAAAAAGCTTTTTATAATGTTGTAAAAAGGAGTTTCATTACAAAAGTATCTTCCAATGGGGACCATGTTAGGAACTTAATATCCTCCTAACTAAATTTGTTTTCTTGCAGTTAATCAGCTTTGCTTTTAAGCTTTGATGAAATTATATATCTGTCATCCATACTGACCAAAACAAACTAATTGCCTGCCATTATAATATTGCAATTCAACTCTTCATTCAGTGAAGCTACTAAAATAAGAGTTACTAAGTACTAATTTGGAGCACTTATGCAATGCTCGTTTCTGGTAGGATACTGATCAGTGAAGAGACTGATCCAAGTTTCCCCAACATCAGAAACTGGCCTAGTAGTATATAGGACATGAGCTCGTTCTAGACAGTTCCTGTCAGCTAACTACTCAAGAACATTCCTCAGCTTTTAGATTCTCTGCCCAGAAAAACAGCAGATATGCTTATAAGGTGGGAAATGAAGCCTTGTCTACTAGTGCCCAGTGAAGTAATGATTCTGAAGCAGTGACTTTGGACAGGTTTTAAATTAAATATCTTACAAAGTATTTTAGTAAATTTCCACGTCTTACTCGTGACAGATTGTTTTTATAAAGAGTTTTCTGAATTTGGGAAATTATTCACAAATTTGATTAATTCCTTAACTATGCATAAAACAACACTGAAATTTTAATTAGTTCCTGCTATTTCCACGATGATGTGGTTTAAACACTTTTTTTTTCAGGAGCATTGTTTTGAAAACTCCAGGAACAGATAATCTTCTTGCCACAGAGCTGAGGAAGCACACAAGTGCTTTCTTAAAGCACTGAGTCTTACTATTCCTTATAACACAACCAGCAACAGAACAAGGGGGGACAGTCTCAAGTTGTGCCGGGGGAAGTATAGGCTGGATGTTAGGAAGAAGTTCTACCCAGAGAGAGTGATTTGCCATTGGAATGGGCTGCCCAGGGAGGTGGTGGAGTCACCATCCTCGGAGGTGTTCAAGACTGGATGAGGCACTTAGTGCCATGGTCTAGTTGACTGGATAGAGCTAGGGGATAAATTGGACTGGATGATCTTGGAGCCTCTTCCAACCTGGTTGATTCTATAATTGTATAAGAGAAGACACTAAATGACATACTGCTCAATTACCTTCCACCTCTCCTCCAGAAGAAGCAATTTTTGAAAGACTTAAATATGTTGTTCCTACTACATCATTTTTTGTAAGACGATCCCTACAAAAGAGAAAACCAGAAAGATTATATTTAAATATATATCCTACAGACAAACAGTCAACCAGTGACTTAAGTGGACTCAAAGATCATCTACACACATTTTAGATCTGCTGGAATGCTTTAGTATTATTATTAACACAGATAGTAATGGCTAGTCACAAAAGGGAGCTGTATCATGAAGTCACCTGGCTTTTTACACTATTACTTAAATAGTGATAGTGCTTAGTGCTTACTGCACAAAATTCACAATGCTCCACGTTACATTCATCAAGATTTTTGTAAAGAAACCATAAAGGAAGATACTTAAACACTTGCTCAAAATCTCTCACAGGCTGTAAAAATACCTGACATTTATACAACTATAGACATTTCTTCACTTAATAGATTTTACCTTGTCTAGCACTTTGATTGAAAGTACAAACTCACCAGTCAACAACTGCAAGTTTTATTTTCTCACACATTGAGGGAAACTGAAAAATAAAATAACTCATTACATATTTCACCTCTGTAATGTTACAGCCCTCAGTTCCAAAAAGATGGCTGTTTTCTATGGAATCAAGAAAAAAAAAAAAAAAAGCTGACCTTGATTTGAAGATGAATAATTTGATTCCACTCTGGATTAGCATTTTTCTCAATTATATTTGTGCAAACCTGCAAAAAACGAAATACAGCATATCTGAGATGAAACAAAGTATACATGAGCTACAATATAGGATATATCACATTCAGTTTGTTAAAATGAGGGCTAATAGTTAATGATGACTCCTCAGTGGTTTATGCAGCAATAAACCCTTAGTCTTTAATTGGTAAATACTGCTAAACCAATCTGCATATGCACAATGTCTAAACCTAAAACTGGAGTTACCCCACAGGAAAAAGCTTGTTACTTCCATTAGCTACGCAGGAGGGGATGGGAACTGGAGAGGACCCAATTTGAGCTAAGCAATCCAAGCTCCAATTCTTTATTGAGAGCATCAGACTCCAAGTTACAAAGCACATATTTTTCAGTTTGGGTGAAAAGTGTGAAACACATACAGCATACAAGTGATACTTTTCCTTATCATTTGGTGCATCTAAATATTCGAATATGTATAATCTTCCTTACTTGCGGTTACTGCAAAAGCATTTGGTGCACCTAAGTATTGGAATTTGCATATTCCTCCCAATTCCCTCCTACTCTGCACACAGTCCCACAGAAGCTGCTTACCAGAAGGCTCAAGGACAAATTCCTCTGAGCTTCTTCACGCACAGCGCTGTGGTTTTACTGTGCTTCAATACTCAGACCTCACATCCAAGGCTTGATTGTACACACTTCTAGGGGCTTGTGCCCCTCATTTTTCAGCCAGTTCCCAACATAGCTACACTTCAAGATGCTTGCACCACACACTCAACACTTTTATCATAGCCGAGAAATGAGACTGGAGAGTAACTTGATTCCAGCTTATTTTATGCAGAATTTAGAGTAGATGGATGTTGTAGCCAGGTGGGGGTTGGCCTCTTCTCCCAGGCAACCACCAATAGAACAAGGGGACACAGTCTCAAGTTGTACCGAGGGAAGTATAGGCTGGATGTTAGGAAGAAGTTCTTCACAAAGAGAGTGATTTCCCGTTGGAATGGGCTGCCCAGAGAGGTGGTGGAGGCACCATCCCTGGAGGTGTTCAGGAAAAGACTGGATGAGGCACTTAGTGCCATGGTCTAGTTGACTGGATAGGGCTGTGGGATAGGTTGGACTGGATGATCTTGGAGGTCTCTTCCAACCTGGTTGATTCTATGACTCTATGATTCTATGATAGAGCCAATATTATTTGTTAATCATGTCTACTGAATATCCTCTACATTACTGGGTGTGGTGACCTGGCTAACATAATAAAGTACTGTCATCTTTATTCTCAAGAAAAAAAGATTGGCTAACAATAAATATAGGCTGTGCAATTGTACTTCAGCTTAAATTTGCTATTCTAAGGAAAATGTATTCATAGATTTATAGAATGGTTTGAGTTGGAAGGGATCTTAAAGATCATATACTCCCAACCTCCCCTGCCATGGGCAGGGACACCTTCTATGAAACCAGGTTGCTCAAGGCCTTATCCAGCCTGGCCTTGAACACCTCCAGAGAGGGGGCATCCATGACCTCCCTGGCCAACCTGTTCCAATGTCTCACCACCCTTACTAGAAGGACACTGTAAGGTCTCCCAGGAGCCTTCTCTTCTCCAAGCTGAACAACCCTAGCTCTCTCTCGCACTGTCCCAATAGCAAACATGCTCCAGCCCCCTGATCATCTTCGTGACCCTCCTCTGGACCTGCTCCAGCAGTCTGATATCCTTCTTAGGGTGGGGGCAACATTGTTAATATACAAAGTATATAGTAAGGTACCAAAAAACCCTCAACAATTGGCAACAACCAGTAGGCAAGCAGTTTGGCACCCATAAGTTCCTAGCATTTAGTCATATACTCCATTTACTAGTAGTCATCAGCTTTACACTCAATCTGTTGTACCTTGTAGTTTGTTCTTGTTTCATGAAGTAAACTTTAGAGTTAATACTTTTTTATTTACATTGTTTCAGTAAATTTAAGTATTTATCTTGGTACATAAATTTGTTCCCAGGACTATTATAAGAATGCCAAGATTCAGATATTACTAAATTACCTTTTTCCCAGCAAAAGAAACTTCTACAAATGGATCTACCAGGTTTTTCTTGTCTGCTTCTCCTCCAAATATCTCCTTCACAGTCTGTGCAAAAGCATCATCCACTGAAAAAGTGTTAAAGATGAAATTAAGGTTTATGCTTATTTAGTAATTCAGTCTAAATAATAAATTGCCCATAGCAGTTCCACCAGAATCAACCAGCTTACAGATAACAAAGTAGGTTAAAGTCTAATTTGATTGGCAAATTCTGAATAGTGTTGCTGGCAAAAATTGAGGATTTAGGCTTAAGAGCAACTTCAAGAACATAATTTTTTTTTGGAAACACCATTAAGATCATTAACATAGTTGTATTTGAAAAACATTATGTATGTACCTATAGATATTGTCATTTGTTGTCATAGGCAAGAAATTAAGCTAAGAAGGGATGAAAAAGCCACGTATATTCTATAGGAAAACACATATGGCATATGATGAGAGAAATGGCCTTCTCAGCAATATAGGGTTGACCAGTAAAACCTCACTACACAAACTAAGGTCAAAGTGCTTACAAAGTCTCAGGTCCTCCAAGGCTGTTTATTTAAGCTTATGGTGCTCAACTTAAAACACACAAACTCCAAGCAGCTTTCTGAGATACAACCAGTTCTTAGTTACTTATTTCCTCTGGCTGCACAGGAGCATGTTACTGGCAATATGGCCAGCTGATTTCAGCAGTCCTGTGGCCTTTTCACCCCTGCAAAACAGCACCTATGAAGAACTAATGAATTTCTGCAAAGAGGAAGGTGCAGGAGGCCATCTGAACTGCTATTTTTCTACTAGTACCTTGTCGTGGAGGGCCTGTAGGCCTGAAAAGAGGCTTATTTATGCCTTGCCTGGACATGTCTTTCTGCCAGGACCCCTGTTTATAAACAAGTTGTGTAAGCCCACACACACCCAGCTCGTTGTCTCTCTGGGGCAAATCCATGTGATCCCCATATCTGGGAAAGTCCAGGCAAGTAGCTTCTGCCTATTATGGTAAGGTTTGGCTGACTGCCAACCTGGTTGGTCACTCTGGTGGCCAAAGAGGCCATTAATCTCGGCCCACAGTCAATAAATAGGGGTGCACAGGCAAACACGTGCGCTCTGACTCACCCGCATGGCACAGACCCTGCAAGGCTCAGACATAGCTCTGGCCATACCTGCAGCTCAGCTCTCTGACCCTGCTCGCAGCTCTCTGACCCTATCTGCAGCTCAGCTCAGCTCGGACCACACTGCAGCGCCCTGCTGCTCTGACTCACTTCAGACATAGCTCTGACCCTCACTTGCAGCGCTCAGAGCTCATGCTTTGATCTATTTGCAGCTTACCTGCCTGCATACCTTAGATGCAGAACTCATTTAAGCCTGCATATAATATATATATATAAGGAGCCTATAGCCTCCTAAGCGAGCTGTGCACATCTGCACGCTACCGTGCTACCAGGACCAGATCCTGCATTGCTTTACCTACAGAGCTCAGACTCCCAGCAGACACACACACGGCCTGAACCCATGAAGAACCGTGCCAGAGACAGCATGGATATTCTTCTCCTGCTCCTGAAATCCTGCCAAGCTGATATCCCTGAACACAGCATCCAGAAGAAGACAACAGCGTCAAAGGCAGAGATCATCCCTTGCCAGGAGAACAAAGGTTAGAGGAAAACCTGTTTCCCCAGAGACTGGGAAGATTTATCATCTCCCCTCAAGCCGGGAAGATTCCAGCATCCAAGTCCGTGGGCAGAGACCCTGAAGCCTGGACACTAGGCACAGGCTGTGATGCAGCCCTGGAGGGTGATTAATAACTAATAATACTGTGAGTAAAAGCTTTAATACCTCTGTAATATAAGTTGCCTCTGCCACAGAGCAGAAAGAGTTTCAGCTCACTCTGCTGGGCAAATAGCATAAAGATCCCAAACGGCATTAAGCTGCAGAGAAAACTCCTCTCTCTATTTATAGTTTGAATGTTTGCTAGTTAAATAACAAATCCCTGTACATATCTTGTCCTAAATTGTTTTCATAACTATGCACTGAACTGAATATTAATATACAGTGGTTGGGGGTGGTGAGAGTTCAGAATATTGAATTTAATAAATTATATTTTTATATAAAATTTATATTGCCTCAAATTAATTTTTCACCTCCGCCAAATAGGCGTAGGTATTGAGAATCCCTCTCCGAAATATACCTAAGCAGCCTTAGAAAAGAGGATGGCAGGCAACTAGCTGTCTGGTAAGCTCTCAAAGTTTGGTAGGAATTGGGATCCAAGATGACACTGACATGTGCACAGTATACTTGAGCTGGACATGAAGAGAGCATCCAGCTTGTCTGCAGATCAACTGTACTTGAACATGAGTTATATGCATGTAACTTTTGCAGATGCAGCTGCAGAAGGGCTAACGAAGGTGACCCTTTCCCACTACTAGAAGCTGTGTGGCCTACTCAGCAAGAGATGAACATGACTAATTGAACACATTAAACTACCCTTTACAAGAATCACAAAGACTTACAGAGTATTATGAAGGGACCTGAAATGGTCTACTTAAGCAATCACAGAATTATTAGCTACAATAAAAATTTAGAACACTCAAGATGCTTTATGTTCAAGGAATGTTTTTGGAGAGTTAAGTATTTCCAACGGTAGTCAAATACAAGGGGGCAGAAGCTATGTACTTTGCGGAATGTCCTCAGCTCTGTAGATTTTGAGAAGGAAAGTGACCCATCGAAGTGCAGTTCCAGCAGGTAATAACAGATTGCTCTCCACATCATCACTTTCATTATCTCTTTCCCTTTTTTCAACCTGTTGGGAGATACAATGTACATAGTATCAGGTAGATAAAAAAGTATAATGTACAGAATTAAGGTGATTTGTTAAATTGGTACCACAATACACTTCAGACAGAAGACTGTTGTCAGTTTCATTATAAAGAATGAAGTTCTTTATAATCCATAATTCTTCTGTGCTACTTTGAAGCAGGGTAGAATGTTTTGGTGAGAAAAAGTAGATTATAGGCTGTGAAAGGAAAACAATGGTGATGTCTGCTTCCCTCAGAGTCTTGCTGAAGAAGAAAGGAAACATTAGATAACACTCCCACCATTTTGTCTCTCTCTGACTGGGCTTTGACTGAGCTGCAGCTCCCTAACCTCACCTGCCACTCACCTTTGCTTCTTAACCTCTTGTCTGAACCTCTATTCTTCCTTAGGACTGGGGTAAGGTTGATAGGGGCAGGGGGAAGGTGCAGGGGTGGTTGAGGGCCCCTCCTGGGGACTCAGGTTTCTGGGAGGGGAGTTGTGTTTCTGTATTACTTTTACCTTGTATATTTCTGTCTATAACTGTATATACTGTAAATATCTGCTTGTATATTGTGCTAGCTGTAAATAAATAGCTTCATTTATATTCCCAGAGCCGGCTGAGTCTAGTTGGGTATTTCCAAAGTGTGGGGGGGCAGCTAACACCCAAACCATCACATCTTCACAAAAATTAATTCCACCTAAAATATTTTGCTTACATCATCATCTCTAAAGCACTCAATTGCAGGAGCCCATTATAATCAATCTTTCTAAACTATTTTGGCATTTGTACAACACCAACTTCATGCAATTTTCATACTCATTTCAAGATGAATATTGTGGTAAGGCATCTTACCTCAAATAGAAAAGGCAAACAACTCTCACCCAAACCACTCTACGAATCTATGAATCAATACACTCAGAGCTGGTCCAGAGGTTGCTTAATTGGTCAGAATAACAAAATAAGCTTTGAGTTACTTTGTAGTAGTGAATGCTCTTGAAACAACTTGTAAATACTGTTTTACTTTGAGATATGACTCACAGGGTGAACTACAAGTGCATTTAAAGAATGTTGGGGGAACTTGGAGTGGAGAGGGGAAGAAAAACATTTAAGAGAAACTTACTGGGGGTTCATCTCCAGTTCCCAGGACAAACATGCTGACTTTGATATAGCCTTTAGCTCCAGAATTTGTATCTTCAGGATTACTCAGCAAAAGCCATTTTCTCATGACTGCGTGACCTAAAATAAAACAAAGAGCACACACCCAGTAATACCTATTACAAAACAGCAGAAATCAAACAAAACTAGCTCCAAAACCAACCCCAAATCTAGTGGCATTAAAACGTTGTGACACACTAATTCAGAGATATAATTACCAAATGCTTTTACATTATATTTCACATTTTAGGCTTTTCATACCAGAATTAGTATCCAAGTCTTAGGTGCTTGTACTTCATCTCAAAACCACTGAAAGGAGTTAGATACTGCTGGATTCTTTTTCAAGTTAGTACTTAAAGCAGCAATCTCAAACAACTTTCCATTAACATTCTTCTTTCATGAAATGTTTCAACTCAAGTTTCAAGATAGAATGAAGCTTTGAAGTAGCTGTTACTTACCAGGCTCATCATAAATATAGCCAATGTCAATCTGAAATAAAGAACAAAGACATTACTTTTGAAGACCTACCAAAACAGAAAAAAGCTAGGGCAACCCCTCCAGTTTTTCAGTACTACTGCTACATTGTTCTCTTGTCACAAACAAAAGGTAGTTTACATAGCGTATTCTTGGGAGGAGAAACAGAAAATACCTTACATTGAAAATTTATGGATTTTTAATAGATACAGCAGCCAAGAAAAAAATGCAAGAAAAGAATTAAGAGTTGTAGTTAGTTACTTCTTTCATCAAACCCCAGGCTTTTTTAGTTACCAGAGAAAGAAGATATGGCTAGCTTACTGCTTCTTGAGTTCCCTGTGCTCCCCCATTATTTTATGTTCAAACAAGCCTTTCAGAAGTCTTTTGTTTCTATTTCCTGCTCAATATCTCATCCTTCAGCTCCAGAAATGAAGCTTGTTTTTTAATGAATAACTTCCTTTTCCTTTTATGATGATGATGATGGGTAATTTTCTCCTTTACAGTGTCAAAGCTGGACACGATTGCACATGTAGCGCAACTGTATTAGTCGTGTCAGATTTCAAACGGGTTCTGGAAGGTAAGCATGTTTGTTTATGGTAATTAGGGCTAGTACTCCTTTCAGGTAAAGTGAGAGGGTGATTTTCTAAACCCTTGGGGTTTTCTCCTGGAATGTGTGCCTGCAGGAATACAAAATAGCCTAAATGACATGCTGTCACATGCTTAGCTGTCACATGCTTAGTGAATGATCAATCCTCCACAGAGCAATATATCACTCACTGTCTGAATGAGTAGAAATTACACAGATAATAAGTGGAGAGAAGCAAAGCCAACCAGCTTTGTAACAGAAGCAGCATAGACTTGCTGAATTTATGCAGCACAAAATAAGCAAAGAGTAAACACAGCCAACATTGATATTGGAAATGTTTTTATAGGGAATCTCAGAAGCTGTCATATGAGTTCTTTGTACTGCTTTAGGAACAGCTTCAACAGCCACGTGTTTACTCCCAATATTTAGTTTAAGAAATGCAAATACAAACAATCTCACTAGTATCATTAGAACCACAGAGATTACTTTAAGTAAGAGAATTTTCCACCATTTTTTTTACTTAAACTTCTGACCAAGGGCATGCCTTTCCACACCACTTGTGACTGTGTATGTTCATGCCACCATACATATCACTATTCTGCCTGTCAGCTACCTAATAAATTTACCTCTTCAAACCCTATCCCCATCACAATAAATTTCAAGGCAAAAAACCATAATGCAATATTCTTTAGCAATTATTTTCTACTCATATGAGAAAACCATGCTAGTGTTTTGAGCAAATGCCCTCTAGCATGATAAAGCAAGACATTATTGGGCAATTCTACTTCCATGCTAAAGCAGTACAATGGTTAATATTTTAAACAAGTACTTAAAAATTTTACTTGGTTAATATTTTAAACAAGTACTTAAAAATTTTACTTGATTTTATTTAGTCAAGATATAAAAGTTGTTCCATACACACCTTAAATTCTCCCATCAGACAGTCTGCTCGCAGAGAGTAAGAGTCATACACCTAAAGAGACAGACAAGCATGAAGCAGAAATATTCCAAAACATCACAGTGAAACAGCCATAAAATGCTACATGCATCTGGCAGCCTTTTGAACATGCACTGTTTTTTCTTACCCGAATGCTAACTGTTTCATCAAGCAATTCTGAAGGAGTCATGTGGACATTGTAGAAAAATATCTGTTAAGGTAAAAACAAACAGCAAACTATCTTAAAATGACAAGCACATCATTCTCCCAATAGAAAATGCAAGAGCACTCTTAAGAGGTTTCTGAAGCGTACCTGCTACAGTACGTTTACTCTGCCCCCTTGCTGGATGCACTATATGGTAATTTAGTACAGCATAAAAAACTACATTTAGTAAATTAAACATAGTACAAAATAAACAAAAGACAGTCAGAGCTTCCATTTGAATGAACACAGTAAGAGTAGCTGTGCAGCAGACTTTCAGCACTGCCCTTGCTCTGCATTTCACATTTGCCTCAGAGGAAATACTTTGTTCATGTTCCAAGACATTCAATCATCTTCTAGCTATCTCTGGTTCAGATGTCAAAAATGTCTTATTAGGCCTAGTGGGTATAGTGCTTGCAATTACAGAATGCTTTGGGTTGGCAGAGATCTTAAAGATCACAGAAGTTTAGGGGCTAGAAGGGACTGCAAAAGATCATCCAGTCCACCCCCCCTGCAGAGCAGGATCACCTATACCAGATCACACAAGAACACATCCAGGCAGTTTTGAATATCTCCAGAGAGGAAGACTCCACAAACTCCCTGGAAACCTGTTCCAATGTTCTGTCACTCCCACAGTGAAAAAACTCTTTCCAAGTTTACATTAAACTTCCTATGCCTCAAATTCCACCTACTGTCCCTTGTCCTGTCACTGGGCATCACCAAGAAGAGCCTGATCATTTAGTTCCAATCCCCCAGCCATGGGCAAGCACACCTCCTACTAGGCCATGTTGTCCAAGGTCCTACCCAACCTGGCCTTGAACAGTTCCAGGGTTGGAGCCTCCACAGTTTCTCTGAGCAATCTGTTCCAGTGCCTTGCCATGGAGAAAGATTTCTTCCTAATGCTTCGTCTAAGTCTAGCTTGAATCCTTAGCTTTCCTTAGTTTTGCCTACATGTGTCAGACATGCTTGCCACCAAATTTCAAAGCCTTTGAATTTCCCACATGTTCAGATAACGAGAATTAGCATTATCTCTAATAAGCTTAATATTTGCAACAACAGTCTTCCAGATATGGGATCATGTATCCTACCTTTACATGGCTTTGGATTCTCTTCTGTATTTTAGTTTGCTTAATCTACAGATCCCTGTCTGAGCAAAGCAATCCAGTTGTGCTTTTGCAAATCATGGGTAGCAAGGTAATGACATTCCCAGATTCTATGTGGCAATTTTATTGACTCAAAGCACTGCACTGAAAGCTCATCCACACACACTGCAGATGACTACAGTGATTCATAATTATTTTTTCTGTGAATTTATGACCTGCACTCAACTACTCAAATTCATTATTATGTAACATGGCCAACTGTACCAAGGAACATGGTCCCTAGATCTCATCTGAAGTTTGACTTCCCTTCAGATAGCTTTATCTTCTAAGACAGATAGCTTTATCTTCTAAGACTGAGAGCAATAGAGTTGTGGTTAGTGATGTGAATACATGAAAAAAGGGACTTGGAACTGTAAAATACTCCTGCAAAATACATCACATTAGTCATAATTACCCTTAAGTATTAGCAAATTCTTAAATTCTTATTAATTAATCATAACAAAAGCTGTACTAACTATTTTTCTACATTTGATAACATCAGCATTTCTGTTACACTGATACTACATCACTTACTTCATCAAAATAGGGGTTGTTTCCTCTTTTGATTCTTGTTCGGTGTGTCTGACCACAAACGTGCACTTTCACTACTGGTTTTATGTTATTTCCAGGCAACTGGCGACCTTCAATGACCCTAACACGAACCTAAAAAAGAGAATTAAAAACAAAAAATTCAAGTATTTGTAGTAACTCATTTAATATGTTAGCTGTCCTCCTGATGACAATTTCTTCCTATGCCACCAAGAAACTCAGATGACATCTGAAGTAGCTGGCAGATAAGCAGTGGACAGACTTTTCAAACTTAATTATGACAGCAAGTATAATTTCAGGTGAATTTTACATAAGAAGTTGGGCATGATTATTTTATTCTTTTTTTTTTTACTTGCTTTTAATACTTATTTTTAAAGCTGCTACTGTAGTTTGAAAGCTATAAAACTATACAAATAAGGTTCATCTAGATTTCAGCCAGAACATGTAAAACTGGATGTCTCCATTATAGGCAAAGCTGAAGAATACTTTTGAAATACAGGCTTTCAGATGAAGAGGCTAATTGTCTCCACAGTGCATTACAGAATCACAGAATGTCAGGGGCAGGAAGTGATCATCTAGTCCAATCCCCCTGCCAGAGCAGGATCTCCTGTACTGGACCATATAGGAACATATCCAGAGGGATTTTAATAAGTCCAGAGAGGGAGACTCCACAGACCCCTGGGCAGCCTGTTCCAGTGTTCCATCACCCTCACAGTGAAAAAAAATCATCCTCATGTTTACATGAAGCTTCCTATGCCTCAACTTCCAACCACTGCCCCTTGTCCTGTCATCAGGCATCACCTGGCTCCATCCTCCTGGCACTCACCCTTTACATATTTATAAACATTGCTGAGGTCACCTCTCAGTCTCCTCTAAGCTAAAGAGCCCCAGCTCCCTCAGTCTCTCCTTGTAAGAGAGATGTTTCATTCCCTTAATCATCTTTGTGTCTTTGCGCTGGACTCACTCAAGCAGTTCTATGTCCCTCTTGAACTGAGGGGCCCACAACTGGACATGGTACTCCGGATGCAGCCTCACTAGGACAGCATAGAGGGGCAGGAAAACCACTCTCAACTTACTAGCCACATCCCTTTTAATATGCCCTAGAATGGCATTGTCCCTCCTGGCCACAAAAGCACACTGCTGGCTCATGGTCAACCCATCCCCAGAACCTTCTCCCCTTCTCTGCCTTCCAACAAGTCAGTCCCCAATCTATACTGATACCAGAGGTTGTTCTTTCCCAGGTGCAAGACTCTACACTTGCTTTTGTTGAATTTCATTAAATTTCTTCCTGCCTGTCCAAGTCCTGCTGAATTGCAGCACAACCTTCAGCTGTGTCAGCTACTCCACCCAGTTTGGTGTCATCAGCAAACCTGCTGACAGTGCACTCTGAGCCTTCATCCAGGTCACTTAACAGAACTGGT
Organism: Pogoniulus pusillus; assembly: GCF_015220805.1. Lineage (NCBI taxonomy): Eukaryota > Metazoa > Chordata > Aves > Piciformes > Lybiidae > Pogoniulus > Pogoniulus pusillus. The sequence continues at coordinate 17,594,099 of NC_087269.1, forward strand.
CCCAGTACTGACCCTGTGGGACTCCATTAGTTGCAGGCCTCCAACTAGGCTCAGGCTGTGTGAAAGGTGCAATGCCATACCAGGCAGAAAAAAGAACATGCACCATTTAATAAATCTGCTACCTGGAAATCTTGTGGTTTGTTAGAAAGGATCCTCCGTGTTTTCTTCCCTTTGGAGATACGTTTAGTTAGCTGACCTTCCTTCGTGCCACTTGGAACTGCTGGTGTGATACCAGCAACTGGACCATCCAAGCCATCCTCATAACCTCCATCATCTTCTCCATCTCGGATAGTAAGAAAACAGTGCAGTTAATATGCAAATATTCAAGGCATCCATTAAAATTATACCATTACCTCATTTCAACACCTTTTTTTGCTAACCGCATGCTTCCAACTCCTTTTGAAAGCTAGCACTTTTAACCTGCCTAGTAACAAATATATATCCCAGTTGAATTAACTGTAGATCTGTCCCTCTTCAGCATGCACAGTATCTAACACAATTTCCATACACTCTTTGGAACCAGCTAACTGAAGTTTTAGGAAAGTAAAACTCAGCTGCTATCATCACCAGCCTAATTCACAGTACACCAGATGTGACTGCAAAACAGGATCCATAAATATTTAGACCACAGAAGTCTGTCACTCCCTTGTGATTCCAGCTTCTCTTCTTAACTGAAGGACGGTGACTATGTCAAAATCTAATGGAAGAACAAGCTGTGTCTCTGATGGTTAGCATTAACAGAATGTTTGCTAACTTTCTGAATTAGTTTGCCAACACAGGATGAGGACTGCTTTGCACAACGAAGCCTGCAATGACCCTTGTAAGAGACAAGCCCCAGAGATTCTCATACCATGTATTTCTTAAGCAGAACACCCCACCTCCCTAACAGCTTTCAAAATCCATCTGCCTGGATGGACCCAGGCAACTGGTTGATTACACACACTGACTGAGCTGTAGCAATCTCAGATGGGAAGGTGATTTAATTTCATGGGAAATAGTTATTTACAATAACTAAGGTGTGTTTGATTACTTGCACTAAAAAAATTCTCATGCAATTGCTGGACACTAGCTAAAAACCTGTCATGCTTTATTTTACCTGTATTATGCTATAGGTCAAGTACATTTCTAAAATAATTTAAGTCAGTTTGTTTTTAAAGCCTTCAAGTCCACATTTCTATTTAACTATTTCATAGTGCAGTAACTAAACACAAAGCTTTTGCATTTGCACTATCTATCTTTGCACTTCCCAATCAAACCTCTCAGAGAAATAAAAATCAGTGGAATCATAATTCACCTCCAGAATACTCCTCATGCCAACTTTTTCTTTCTTACATTATCAGCATATAATGGTCAAACTGATTTATTGCGCCTCAAAAATACAACTTTTACTACATTTACTTTTATTCTGCACAAACACAGTCTGGATATTAGGGTAATTATTTGTCTGTCAAATGCAAAAAATTTGTTACTTGACAGTTTTTATAGCTGTCTGGAAAACCAGAGGATTTCAAAAACACTCTCAGCAAAAGTCTGATTAATAGGACACAATAGGACCAAATAATATTCCCTACTGATTACAGTACCTCAACAGGCTAGTCAAACATCAAGCCTAATGGATGATACAACCACATCTTTCAAAACTTATTTATTCTACAGTATAATGGTTTAAGAAAATCTTTTCACAAAGCTCCTTGATATTGAAAGTAATGAAATATGCTTTTCAAAGAATTGTATTTCCCTGCTTTTGGGTTAGCCTTAGCATTACAGTAAAGCTGTCACTTCTTTGATCATTTGAGCACCTTTATTTTCTAAACAAAAGCCATTTTGAAAAGCTTTTAAGCAGCATCATTCTTTCCTAACATGATTCCACAAGAGAAAATGAAGCTAACAACCATTTTACATCTGGAAATGCCATTTTTTAATCTCACTGTAGTTCTGAATCATCACTATCTGGCAAGCTTAACATGCTTGCCTCTGGTTACATTATTTTCTGATGAACAATGCTGTTGAATCATTTTCTTGCTCTACCTTAAATATTTCCACAACCTTTTAAAATAATGTTCTGAGAAAAGACTGGAATACCTTCCTGGATACTGGTCCCCCCTGGATCATTTGGATTTGCAGGTCCAGCTGGTGGTTCATATCCTACCACCAAATCAATTGTTGCCTATAGAGATATGCATGTTTTTATGTAGCACACAATACTGACAACAGTTGATTTAAAGCAGTAAGTTGTTCTAGCAGTGTACATGAACAGTTAACTATAGTCATAGCACAGTTTCTAATAAAATTCCAGCTATTGGTAAATTAATAAACTGTTGTTAAGCTATACATACAAAGATTGCACAACTTGTAGCTAATGATAGAGGCTCTAAAATAATAGCTAATAAAAGAAATAACTGTACTTATATTTAGAAACATCTGTCATAAGAGAAGCATACAAGATGTTCTACAAATTTAAATTTACTTAGTTCCACAATACTCATGGCAGGCTAAGCAGCATTCTAATTTGCAGATGGAATAACAAAGGCAGTGATAAATAACACTATCTGATCAACAACATAGCCAGTCTCAACTGTAAGCAATATATCCTGTCTCTTCTAGTTGCTTTTTCATGCCACCATCCTGGAAGAAAAACATGATGTCATTTTCCATTCCAATTATAGAATTATGTTGCTTGAGCTTGACTGTGGTTTTGGATTATTAAACAAACCAGTTTTATTCCTAGTTGCCATGGTAACAGAAGGAGTCAGCAAAAAAAGCCCAACCCTGTGACCAACTAACCACAACATTAAACTACAGCTGATGAGATACTGAAATTACCCCTAAAATTCTTATTCTTATGAAGTGCCTCAATAGGTAGACTGTACAAATACTGAAAAGTCCCAGTTCCTGAAACTACTTAATTAATAACCAAGTTAACAACCAGTTGATAAGTGTTAAACATATGGTAAACCAAGTGAAGCAAAATCTTGTTCAACTTTCTGAACTGAGCTGGCAGTGAGCATCTACATGATTACGTGCTTTCTAGAATCAGTGTTATGATACATGTGGATACTAGAAAGAATACAGAAAAAAAAATGCATATGGGAAGCCCATCTGGTGCCTAGGAAAATGCTCTTTTTCAACATAAGGCTGATTTCCATGCATACCCTGGAGCCCATAATATTTATAACACATATATACAAATACATAATATATACACAGAAAACAATTGATGAAACTTTAAAGGCTACTAAACAAACTCAGATGGTATAGATACAATCAGACCTTCTTACAAACCTCCTGTGTCTGGAGTTTTTGCCATGAATCTCAAGCATTTTATTTATAAAGTTAAAGTAAGTTGAAAATATTTTTGTTTCACTGTTAACCCTGTTGTTAAAGAATTTTGGTGAAGAATACAGTAAAATAAGGAAATATAAGCCACTCACTCCGGTTTCTTGTCCTCTTTCATTTAGCAGAGGTACCAATTTGAAGGGAAAAGACCTGCTTTGGTTACCTACAAGATCCTTAAGTGCTACGGAGGCACTGCCAATTAATCTGAAAGAAAGAAAAAAATATTATCAGAGGGTAAGTACACATCAAACAGAAGCTGCCTCTGCTCATGCCTGTTAGTCAACCAAGTAACTCCAGCCATGACTTGAAAACCTAAGAGAAAAAAAGATCACGGTAAATGTTATCTAATGATTGTGTACTGACAATTTGTATTTTCTGTTTCACTTCACTTAGATGTGCTGGTGTCCTTTATTTAAGACACAACTTTAACCTAAAAAAGGTTAACAGGCTAATAGAATTTATGTCTACTTTTGAAAATAATCATAAAATCAACCAGGTTAGAAGAGACCTCCAAGATCATCCAGTCCAACCTAGCACACAGCCCTATCCAGTCAAATAGACCATGGCACCAAGTGCCTCATCCAGTCTTTTCTTGAACACCTCCAAGGACGGCGACTCCACCTCCCTGGGCAGCCCATTCCAATGGCAAATCACTCTCTCTGGGAAGAACTTTCTCCTAACATCCAGCCTATACTTCCCCCGGCACAACTTGAGACTGTGTCCCCTTGTTCTATTGCTGGTTGCCTGGGAGAAGAGGCCAACCCCCACCTGGCTACAATGTCCCTTCAGGTAGTTGCAGACAGCAATGAGGTCTCCCCTGAGCCTCCTCTTCTCCAGGCTAAACAACCCCAGCTGCCTCAGCCTCTCCTCATAGGGTTTGTGTTCCAGGCCCCTCACCAGCTTTGTTGCCCTTCTTTGGACATGTTCCAGCACCTCAACATCTCTCTTGAATTGAGGGGCCCAGAACTGGACACAGTACTCAAGGTGTGGCCTGATCAGTCACTTTACTTGTTTCAAGAATGGGATTACAACTGATAGAATATCAAATATAACACGTTATTTCCTTACATAGCTTTGCAAGCACTCAGATGAGCAATCCAGTATAAAAACTACATACCACAGCTGTTCTACTACACAGAGAGACAAAAAGACATACACACATCTCTGTAATGAATATAATGAAACAGAACAAATGCAGTCAATGAGTTTACTAGAGGCTTCATAAAATTAATCTTCTTGCCTATACTGTACATTTTGGAATAAGCTGCATCTTTGCCTCTAAATTCTCAGAATGTTTTAATATGGCTCTAGAGAATCCTAACAAAGGAAGCTCCCCAGGAGATCAGACATTATGCAGTAGATGCTCCTGAGCTACTTCTGCCTACTTTCAGGCTGCATTTGTCAGCCCTAACCTCTTCCCAAAAAAGTGAAAACTACATGCGCTTTTAAGCTGAGAAACTTCTTTTAGGCAAAGTCTCCAAATGGTTTCATGATACTTGGCACTGTATTTTATTCTCATGGTATGTAATAACAGTTTACTCCCATAATGAAGTGGATTATTGGAATAACTGAGATTTTTTTTCCCTTGAAAAAAAAACCCAAAACCAACAAGATAATTTCACCCTGTAAATATTACAAAGAACAAGTTTGACAAACAAAACACCAGCTTTGCTGCCAAAGTGGAAAAAAGATCTGTATGTGGAGAACTTAACTGAGGTCCCTTTAAATGGATCACAGTGTTTTTCAAAGGAGAAGCTAAAGATGCACAGGCATTTTTTTACATGGAGCAAGAACACTATTATAGCTATCCTCAGGTACTATGTCACTAGAGTATACTTTATTTTAGCAAAGTACCTTAGGATAGGTGAGTAGAAAGCATTCTTTTCCTGTAAATACACATTCTAGGTATTACACATTAAAACTTGTTTTGTCAACTGATCACAAAAACTAACTACACTTTCTTTTTGAACGACCTATTGGGATTACTTTGGTGCTCTCACTTCCTCAGCCACCTCTGCTCTCCCAGTTCATCTCACTCCTCCAAATTCCAGTCATCTTTTTGACAATTTTGACTTACTACCCAACCCTTTCACCTCTGGTCTGATGCCATTTCTAACACCTGCCTTTCTTCACTGAACAAACACCTGGATTCTGTATTGTAGTCTTGACCCTGTCTCCTTTTAAAAAAGGATGGATATAAACCTAGTTATTTCAGTGACTATTAGATTAGGCACATTTAAATTGTTTACAAATTGTCACACAGAACTTGACTTCAGCTGACACACTGAATCAACACACTTCTCAACTTTAGGGAGCCTAAGAAGCATTTTCTCCTGTTACAGAATCACAATTGCATTTAACACAAAAGACAAACCTAGATTTAGAACATCAGATACACAAGCTGTGGTCTTATTTATCCTTACAACTGTAGTATTGTTTGACATTGCTTGTGATTAGATGTGGCAAATCTGGTCACTAAACAGCAATGTCTGTTTAGCTCAGGAAACATCAACAGTTGTTCTCTCAAACAGAAAGAGGCTTTCTATTTTCCCTTATGGCTTTAATGTTCCAAGAAGTGGTGCTGCATGGAAATCAAGCAAGTCTGACAATACAACACCAAAAAGACTGTCTCCCTTGATATTTGACAGAACTTTTCTATGTAAAGAGCAGCTGTCATGCAGACAGACACTGATACTACTCAACAGTCAAAGTAGAGCAAAAAGGATTAATTCCATAATGACTGCAAATTTCCAAGTAATCAAGAGATAAAGATATTGGGCAGCTCAATGCATTTTTCTCTTTATTACACAGGCTTGTAACCTGGTAATAGCTCTGAAAGCAAGCATAACATAAGCAAACAGGAAACCATTCCTACATTTGGAAGGAAAAAACGCTTGAACTCCATTTACACAAATATATACTGAAAAAAAAATCAAAGCCTCTTCACTCTTCTTCCTTTAATCTAAAGTTAGTCAATAAAACCTTTCAATTCCAAATATTCTTATTTTTCCCAAATCCTTCAGTTGTGACTAAACCTCATTTGAGAATAACAAGAGATAAACATAGACAGTTTGAGGTTAAGAAAGAAGAAACACAAAAAGACTGCCCACAACGAGCTAGTCTGTTCCTATGCATATTTAGTGAAAAAAAAAAAAAAACATTATAGACTTGTGATTTTGATTTGATATGAGCTGGAGTGATTTACATTAACTTCAAAAATATCTTCAATGCAGAAGTCATCCAGTCTCAAATCATCCATATGACCGTTTCAGCAACCACACCCTATCAGGTGACATTACTCAAGATAAGCTGTTCAACAGCAGTGCTTTTGAAATTTTCCAGTGTAGATTTCTATTTCTACATCCTTATCTGTCCGTGCAAATAAACATGAATACATAGCAATTGTTTTTTAAAATTCTGATCACCTTCAGAAGACTGAAGAGGGAATCAGTTACACAGACTACTTGCCACTAGTTGCCTCTGAAGTCCTTTGTTCCCTCCTCCTTTACAGTTTGAGCCACTTGAATCTTCAGTCCTTCTCCACTTTAGCAAGAGTGAGACATTTAGTATTCAGCCTATATACTATCTTAGTCTACTTCTAAGCTTTAGTCAAATTCTATGCTCTAGGTAGTTAGTCTTTTGCCTTCCCCCAAAATGGTTCTGTTCACTGGATTTGGCCTATTCTGTCCCTCTCTTAGCAGAACCATAAAACTGATGTGGTAGGAAGGGACCACTCAAGATCACTCAGTCCAACCCTTCTGCTCAAGTAGAATCAGCTACAACAGGTTGCCCAGGACCATGTCAGTCTCACCTCTGTGCCTTGCAAGATCATGGAGCAGATCCTCCTGAAGGCTCTGCTAAGGCGAATGGAAAACAAAGAGGAGGTGATTGGTGGTAACCAGAATAGCTCCACCAAGGACAAATCATGCCTGATGAATTTAGTGGCTTTTTATGATGAAGTCACAGCAACAGTGGACAAGGGAAGAGCAACTGACATCATCTACCTGGACCTAAGGCATTTGGCTCTGTCCCACATGACATCCTGGTCACCAAATTGGAAAAACACAGACTTGATAGGTGGACCACTCTCTGGATAAGGAATTGGCTGGATCACACACAGAGAGTGGTGATCAATGGCACAATGTCCACCTGGAGACCAGTGACAAGTGGCCTCCCTCAGGGGTCAATGCTGGGACCAGTGCTGTTTAACATCTTTGTCAGCAACATGGACAGAGGAATCGAGTGCACCAGATGACACCAAGCTGTGTGGCACAGTCAACTTGGTAGAGGGATGCCATCCAGAGGGACCTGGACAGGCTGGAGAGGTGGGCCCAGGCCAACCTCATGAAATTCAACAAGGCCAAGTGTAAGGTCCTGCGTCTGGGTCAGTGCAATCCCAAGCACAAATACAGGCTGGGTGGCGAATGGCTGGAGAGCAGCCCTGAGGAAAAGGACCTGGGGTCTGGGTTGATGAAAAGCTCAACATGACTGGCAGCGTGCATGTGCAGCCCAGACAACTACCCATGTCCTGAGCTGCATCAAGAGAAGTGTGGCCAGCAGGGCAAGGGAGGGGATTCTCCCCCTTTGCTCTCATCAGGCCCCACCGGGAGTACTGTGTACAGCTCTGGAGCCCCCAACACAAGAAGGTCATCGAACTGTTGGAGTGAGTCCAGAGGAGGGGCACAAAGTTGATCAGAGGGCTGGAGCACCTCTCCTACAAGGACAGGCTACAAGAGTTGGAGCTCTTCAGTCTGGAGAAGAGAAGGCTTTGAAGAGACCTGAAGGCAGCCTACAGGACGGCTATTTACAAGGTCATGTAATGACAGGATGAGGAGTAATGGATTTAAACTGGCAGAGGGGAGATTTAAACTAGATGTTAGGAAGCCCTTTACAGTGAGGGTGGTGAAACACAGGAACAGGTTGCCTAGCAAGGTTGTGGATGCTCCTTCCATGGAGATGTTCAAAGCTAGATTAAATGAGGCCTTTAGATGATCTTTTGGGTCCCTTCCAACCTAAACCATTCTGTGATTCTATGTCCAGTATGGTTTTGACCACACAATTATGTCTGAAGTAATATTTTTAAAACAAGGAATGTCTAAAGGACATTACTAGGTCTCATCTTTGTTTTTTTTCCAGAGACGATTCTCTCAAGTCTCTAATCTTTGGGACTAAGTTGGGTAAGATCAGATAGTAGCAGCTGTTGTTGTAACACCACAGCCATTAACAGCTCATTGCCGTTTAACCTCTGCTGCAAGGTCTGCTGCTGTACTCACTTCTGACATGTAACTATAGCCCCAGTATTCTGCAGGACTATTGGGAAGTCGCAGTGCTCTTCCAAAGAATTTTTTTCCCTCTCTCCAGGCAGGACTGCATGCTATCTCCCTCAAAAGTCGTGACTTTCAGTGGGACAAGGAGTCACAGTATCACAGTATCAGTATCACCAAGGTTGGAAGAGACCTCACAGATCATCAAGTCCAACCCTTTACCACAGTGCCCAAGGCTAGACCATGGCACCAAGTGCCACATCCAACCTTGCCTTGAACTGCCCCAGGGACGACGACTCCACCACCTCCCCAGGCAGCCCATTCCAGTGCCCAATGACTCTCTCAGTGAAGAACTTTCTCCTCACCTCGAGCCGAAATTTCCCCTGGCGCAGCCTGAGGCTGTGTCCTCTTGTTCTGGAGCTGGCCACCTGAGAGAAGAGAGCAACCTCCTCCTGGCCACAACCACCCTTCAGGTAGTTGTAGACAGCAATAAGGTCACCCCTGAGCCTCCTCTTCTCCAGGCTAAACAATCCCAGCTCCCTAAGCCTCTCCTCGTAGGGCTTGTGCTCGAGGCCTCTCCCCAGCCTCGTCGCCCTTCTCTGGACACGCTCAAGCATCTCAATGTCCTTCCTAAACTGGGGGGCCCAGAACTGAACGCAGTACTCGAGGTGTGGTCTGACCAGTGCAGAGTACAGGGGCAGAATGACCTCCCTGCTCCTGCTGACCACACCACTCCTGATGCAGGCCAGGATGCCACTGGCTCTCTTGGCCACCTGGGCACACTGCTGGCTCATGTTCAGGCGGGTATCAATCAGCACCCCCAGATCCCTCTCTGTTTGGCTGCTCTCCAGCCACTCCGACCCCAGCCTGTATCTCTGCATGGGGTTGTTGTGGCCAAAGTGCAGCACCCTGCACTTGGAGCTATTGAACCCCATCCCATTGGACTCTGCCCATCTGTCCAGGCAGTCAAGGTCCCGCTGCAGAGCCCTTCTGCCCTCCAACTCAGTCACATCTGCCCCCAGCTTGGTGTCATCTGCAAACTTGCTGGTGACTGACTCAATGCCCTCATCCAGATCATCTATGAAGATGTTAAAGAGGATGGGGCCCAGCACTGATCCCTGAGGGACACCACTAGTGACTGGCCGCCAGCTGGATTGTGGAGAGGCTGCCTCTGATCTCTTCTCACAGGTAAACAGTGATAGAACAAGAGTCCTTTCCCTCCAGCACCAGTGAAAAAACTGCCTGTCACCTATTCATCATAGAATCACAGAATCAACCAGGTTGGAAGAGACCTCCAAGATCATCCAGTCCAACCCATCCCCCAGCCCTATCCAGTTATTTAGACCATTGCACTAAGTGCCTCATCCAGTCTTTTCTTGAACACCTCCAGGGATGGTGACTCCACCACCTGCCCATTCCAACGGCAAATCACTCTCTCTGGGAAGAACTTCCTCCTAACATCCAGCCTGTACTTCCGCCAGCACAACTTGAGACTGTGTCCCCTTGTTCTATTGCTGGTTGCCTGGGAGAAGAGACCATCCTCCACCTGGCTACAACCTCCCTTCAGGTAGTTGCAGACAGTAATGAGGTCCCCCCTGAGCCTCCTCTTCTCCAGGCTAAACACCCCCAGCTCCCTCAGCCTCTCCTCATAGGGTTTGTGTTCCAGGCCTTTCACCAGCTTCATTGCCCTTCTCTGGACACATTCCAGCACCTCAACATCTCTCTTGAATTGATCAAAGGACATTTCTCTTTGCTAATGAAAAGCTACTCATCATCAAAGTGCATTGCTCTTTGTTAGAGCTATTTCAGCTTGCTTTCTCTTGCGTCGGCAGACAGTATTTGCCCATTTAATTCTTGATAATTCTGGCTTCTTGATATCATCAAGTACGATATTTTCAGCTTTCAAAATAGTTCAATACACTCTGATATTTTGCTCATCAGCTCCTTTAGCAGTAAAGAGCAAACGAGTGTTGCTGACCATCCTTAAGACTTGTGTATGTATAGTGCCCAGTCAGTCAGGGGTTTTAAAACTCTGCAGAAATACAGCAGAAAACCTGCCATGAGCAGTTTAAACATTCTGATCTACCACTGAATAAGGCACCAAAGACAAATGCAAAATCCACACATTTAGAAGCAGATTTTAAACCTCTTCAAATGTATCTTATCAGTACTAGGTCTGTGATATTTTCCCCTCCATTACTCAAAAGGAAATGCTTGGTTTACCAGTGTGAAATCAGTGAACTACTGGTGACCAACTACTAAACACAGTCTTGCATTTGTGCCAAAGCTATTTAATCCGTTACTGGTGTGGTTAGCACTTCCTGTTAGCCACTCAAATAACCAAGTGAAACTTCACACCCATCCAGCACCAGGAAATGCTAACTCACACTACCAACCATTTTATTGCTACTCCCTTGTTTGAAGGTATCTATTTATACTGAATTCTTAAGCATATCACATCCTTCGGTTGCTTGCCTACTGCTTCTGGTGAAAGCCCTGTGGTTTTTAACCCAGTGAGAGTTAAAGATTTAAATTCTTACTATTTTTAAAGGTTAATTTTGGCAGAGGTTTATTCTCGTCAGCAGACTACAATTACAGTTACTGCACTCAATCTATAGACTCCATTATAGATTCCTTGCTACAAGACAAAACACCCACCTTCATGCTGTTTTAAAATTTCTATTAAGAGCAAACCAACTATTTTTATCTTCTTTATCTGGTAATACTCCTTGCAAGAGCAAACTTTAAAAATGAAACAAAGCAGAGATACTATTTTATACATGGCAAGAAAGTCCTAAAACTGAAATGTGGCCAAACCGAACCTTACATACAATGCATGCAAGGAAGACCTGCAACTATGCTTAAGCCCACTGACATTGAAAAGAAACCATTTAAAAAGGTCACGTGTAGGAGGATTCAGACTATCTAGAATCATTTAACTATGGAAAATTCATAAGCATTCTTAAATAATTTGCTGCACTGTTCATCTGTGGCCACATTTTTCTGCTTGAGAAAAGGGTGTGCCAAATCTGTTTTTCCTCTGTGTTGCTAGGTTACTAACTATGCAGGGAACATGAGGAAACATAACTCCAAATCTCTTTTAAAAAGAATGAAAATCACTTCATTCAAATAGGACTGTACTTTCCTGTTAGCACTTTTTTTTTCTTAACTTCACAGGGACAACTGATTTACTGAGATTTTTTTTTCCTTCAAATAGCATAAAAATATTTGTGTTCTGCAAATCTGAACTTGTTCTCCTCACAATATTAGACATAATAGAAACCAGACGTGTTGTCTCTTTGAGCATCCTCATGCTGGAAATTCTAGCTAAGCATGGACCAGAGGAGTCCTCCTTGGCTTATTCCTGTGGTGATCTGTTTGTGTACATGTCAGTGTGGTTTGCTTTACTTATCATTCCCAGTGATTGTCTTTTTACCATGACAAGAACTCATTTAATTTATCTGGAAAAGTTTAGTGATCCTGTAAATGAGGCAGTAAGTTCTATGTCCAGGGAAAAATAAATGGAAAAATACTCAAACATTCTTTGAGGTCTGATTTACAGAAGCATGCCAAAGCAATGAGTGAAGTGTAAAAACAGGATAACATTCACTGCGCTCCTTCTCCTGCACCAGTATAAGAAAGGACTGGATGAAAAACATGTAACAAATCATGGGTTACACTGCAACCTTCTGCTACGTTGTTTTAAAGGGGAGTATGTGTTCTGTAGCCATCTCTTAGGTGGCTACAGAAACAGGCCAGGTTCCCAGAATTAGTCAACTGTTCCAGAACAATGCATGGAATAGCAGAGTATGTAACTTGCTCGGAGCTTGTGAGTGAGCAGTCAGAGCGAGTTGGGGCTGAGAAACACATTGTTCTGCACACGGTATCAAAGAACTGTGACAGAATGTTTGATCAACTGTGGCAGAATGTTGTCTCCACCTTGAAAATAGCAATGGCAATCCCCACTGCTTGTTTTCCTGCAAAAGAAAGAAAATAAAGCCAAAGACATGGCATAGATTCATCTCAGTGCTCTCTCAGGTGACACAGTCCCCTAGATGCACACTCTACATTCAGAACATTAAAAAACTCCAATTCAATCCAGTCTTTAAAGATCTAAACCCATGACTCTCTAAAAGATTATTGGTTAGACTCAAATTCCACTTAATTTAAATGCCACTTACACCTCCCAAGTCAATGGGTCTACTCATTAGAATCATAAAATCATAGAATGTCAGGAGCTGGAAGGGACCTCAAAAGATCATCTACACCAGCCCCCCTGCCAGAGCAGGATCACCTATACCAAATCACACTGGAATGCATCCAGATGGTTCTTGAATATCTACAGAGAGGAAGATTCCACAACCTCCCTGGACAGCCTGTTCCAGTGCTCTGTCACCCTCACAGTGAAAAAATTCTTCGTCAGGCTCACATGGAACCTCCTGTGGCTCAACATCCATCCATTGCCCCTTGTCCTGTCACTGGATATCACTGAGAAGAGGCTGGCTCCATCCCCCTGGCACTCACCCTGCACATATTTATAAGCATTAATCATGTCACCTCTTAGTCTGCTGATGCCAAAAGCACAGTGCTAACACTGTGTTTCTGAAATAATGAGCCTTTACCTCTGCAAGACTTAAGATCAGTTAACTGCATCAGATTTATGTGTAAAAATTAATACTTTGCTCCCCCTCTTCTTTTAAACTGATAAAATAGCTCTCAGAAGTAATAGCAGCCCCAAAGTATTACATTAGTTTATCTTTGAAATTGTACAAAGTGGACAACTTCCAGTGCATAGACCCAAGCAAAAGAAACAAGCTTTTGCACAAGCTAGGAGTTAAGTGCTACAAATATGAGTCCAGATGATATTTACAAATACTATTTGAAAAAAACCCAAAACATCAGCCTTACACAGAGAAGCATTTTAGGGGCTTTAGATAAGTACCTTTTTTTCTGATATAAAATCCCCTACAACATTCTGATAACTGGCAAGCTTTCCTATATCAAGTTCTGTGATTTCTCTGGAGTCAGAGGCATGCACTATATGCTTGATTTATTGAGCCACAGGAATCTGAAGAATGAGAGATCTGAGGGTATTGGTTTCACTCAAAGTGATTTTACAATAGAGCTGTTGGGAATATTGTAAAAATGTAAATTCACAAATTGGGAGAAGGCACAAAGTAGTAAAGAAAAGCTAATAATGGAAGTGGACTAGTAGCAATAAATGTGAATGTAGACATACTTCAGTGTCATAATATATCCAAATTTGCCAGGAAAAAAAAAAAAAAGAAGAAGAAGAAAGAATATGGTGGGATATCTTGCTCCCTCCTCAAAATAGCAACAACACTTGGCATCAGAGTGCAGCAGAGAAATGGATCCTTGTTGAAAATCTAGGACTTTACAGACTGAAGCAGTGAACTGGCACCTCATTTTGGATAAGATTTTTTTTTTTCAGAGATTAAAAAAAAAATATCTCTGAGTGATGTTTGTCCAAGGTATGTATTTACATTTTTAGACAAAAAAATCCTATGATTTAAGTGAATATAGGCAAAAGATCTTAACCACTATGGATTAACTAAAGATTAAACACATTGACAGAGCTTTATCTTGTTACGCCTGTTAAGAAGGAATGCCAAGACTCTGACAGAGCCTTTAGTACAAACATGTTTCAAGACAAAATAATACACACTATCCTTGATGTAGATTAACTGAAAGAAAGCTTTCTGATTAGCCTGACACCACCCAAGACCTTACCCTTTCCTGCAATTGACTTTAGGGACCGGGTTTATTTGTGTGTGACAAGAGATATGACAAATAGCATGCAAAACATAAGAGGTTGCTAATAATTTCAACTGTTAATTTACATCATCTTCATCAAAATGATCAGCATGCATGGCTTTAAGGTGTCCTGCACACCTCCAGTTCTGATATTAAAGCTCAAATGCTGATTTTTTTCTTAAATCTCTATTGTTTTATGTTTATGACCACATAAAACTTGTGAAGAATCTCCATTATATAGTTGTTCCATCACAAATACAGCAGGAACCACAAGGTCCAGGCCAGAAAGACAAAAAGGACCCTCCAGTTTTACTAAAGTTTATATGAGTACATTGAATTATGGTGCTCCCATAAATACCATTTTAATTTTTCACAGCAATAACTTTTTACAATGGCTACTGCCAAAAGATCCAAGCAATTCATTTCACAGGATCAAATCTAGTCTTATTGGAAAAAAAAAAAGGTTGAAAAATACAAAGATTTATCTTAGAAGTTAGTCAAGTAAGACACCTGAATTACTTGTATGTTTTAGTTATTGTATGTTCCCATTCTGTAAGAGTATAAACCTACAAAAAATATTTAAGTGCCAACATGAACATGGACAGCATTTCAGTACTCTAAAACATTTCATAATGTTGTCTCCTTTCACACACAGATTGAAGCCTCAGTTCAGGGTGGCTCCTTTCTCAGCATCTGAAGCCACAGGATTTAAAACAGTTTAAAAAAACACATTCTGCATTCTTTTCTGCTGTAATTACTCTATGTGTACAAAAAACAGAGATAAATATTTTGGTTAAAATAAATCTGGTTTTGTCTTGTGTCTTCCAGGCACACAGAGATATAGATACTATTTATCTTCAGGTCTCTAAAATTGATCATAAATATTTTTGTCAAAATTAGATGTTTTTGCCAGAGCACTTAGAACTCAACAAACAATTGCACAAACAAAACCTTCCTTTATCCTCTCTTTCACAAATGAAAACACACACAAAAGATCTGCAGGCTTAGATCCCACGTTTGTAAAATGCAGAACCAAATTCTAGGTACATAGAGGCTGTACATAATACACTGGTAGAGTTTAGACTTTTAGAATACATTTCAAGCTTATTGACATGCACTGAAAGCACTAACCAAAACAGACATGATGCAGGAAGGAAAAAAAGACTTAAATTCCTGCACTTACAGGCATTGTGAAAATGGGTATTTCTGTCTGCTTAAGACCTAAATTCTAAATCCTTTACTCATAGCAGGAGTCTCTGCCATTCCTTTCCAAGAAATGAATGTCAGAAAAGGAAGTTCTCAGTGGCCTCATACTCCATGTTTATGTCTAGAGTACTCCCCTTAGGAACAGGAAGCTAGATATAAATACTCTCCTTATTCTGAGGTTATTCAATTTACCTTAATATCGAACTACACATGTTTTTAACAAAACAAAACCCACAACCAAAACAAACCCAAACCAAACAACAAGAAAACAAAAAGACTCAAACCATCAACCAAAGAAAAAGAATCCTAAATCCATTTAAAATAATGCTTTTAAGATATAAACAGAAGGGGAGGTAGCAACAGCACGTCCAGTCTTCCATGTATACAATGAGCCCAAAGCTTGTAACACACAATTAGAGACAGATCTATTTCCCTACTCAGTGCAAGAGAATTTACCCTGGCATCCGATATCAAAAAAGACTTCTGCAAGCTGGCCTTGTTAGTTTTGTTTTCCACTTCAAGCTTTAGAATTATAAACCATGCAGAGAACTCACAATTCATTGGGCCAGGACACTAGCCACTACTCAGGACACTAAAAATAATAGAAAACCAGATTCCATTCCAAAAAAAAGATTTTTTACTTTATCCAACATATTTATCCTGATGACTAACTCAGTCTCCCAGGAGATGAGCTTAGGACCTCAATTCCTCCAGACAAGATAGGAAATTGAACTTATGCTTCCCCTCTTCCTAGGCAAGGCTTAAATAACTGATATAAAATGTAGCCTCTCAAGGAGATTTTAAAAGATGGCTTAGAGTCATCTTAGGGAAGGAGAGGGGGGGAACAAAAACCAACAGACATACTTGTTTTGTCCAATTGTTTCAAAATCCTTCACAATAATTGTCAGGGAAGATGAATTATCCAGAGCAATTCCTTTCAAGTCGAATTCAAGAATCTAAAGAAAACATGGAGCAAAATTATAATGGCAAGTTATGTGTAAACTAATTAATAGCAGAGTAGTGTATACAACAAAATTATTCAGAAATAATTTTGAGAGGCAGACCAGGCCAACTTATATTTGCAAAAGCCAAGTTAAAAATCTGGGAACATGCTTGGAGTACAATCTTGATTTGATAGTTGCCAAGTACAAATAACAGAAAAAGAACTAAATTGCTTAATACTGAGCCATAACCTCTTTTGCAGTTCCACTTCCTCATACTAAGAAGTATTTTCTCGTAATTCATTAGATCTGATACTATTCCCCTGCAATACTGGTTGAAGTCAGTTGCTTCTGAATTTAGATAAGGATTTGTAGGTTCCCTTTCTTTGCACTCCTGATTACAAAATGCAAGAATAATATTTAACTTCCACTTCTGGTTGTGAAAACACACTACTAAAAATGTTTTCCCCAAGAAAAACACTATTGAAGATGCAAAATAGGAACAATCCTACAAATAAATCATAAGGAACCGCAATACATGGTTCTTTCCAATTTGTAAGGTCATTTCCTAGTATATCATAAAGGATCCAATAATATTCCCATATGCATGGCTAAGCAATGGTTCAATATGCCATTCCTTCAAAGTATGAAGGAATAAAAACAGATCATCAGATATCCATCTACTTTTACATAAAAACATTACTTAGTGACTTGCAATATATGGTGCAAGATAAATCCATTCACCTGCATTTACTAACACACACACACCACCACTAGAAATAGTTCCTATTTCTAATCAATATTCACAGCTGTAGAAACTGACTTAGCAATTTTACAAGTGTTTTGCCTTAATACAGACAAAGAATTGATTAAAAAAATAAATTACCTCATTCCAAACAGGATTAAGTTCACTATCAATTTTCTTTGTTTTCTTTTTTTCATCTGCAAATACAAACAAAATGTGATGATCTGATTTTGCTAAAGAGCTACACAAATATCACATTTTCTCCTTTCATTAAAAAAAAAAAAAAAAGTTTGAGCTTTAAAACAAATGTTCCAATTATTTTTGCCTCTTCCAGAAGTTGCAGACTTTACAATCAAAAAGTCTCCTGGGCAGTTTTAGCAGTTGAGGTTTATTATTCTGTTTTGTTTAAACATAGCTAAGATATATTCCCAGAAAGCAAAATTAGTATTTCTGTTTCTCAACCTTTGTGTGACCCTTGACTGCAATGTCAGTAATGATAAAAGATGGTAGACTAAAAGACTTGGAGACTTCAAACCAAACAGTAACCTCAAAGTGAACTCCAGTAGTAAAGAAAATCTGTTACACATTTACCATATCCAAGTTAGAAAATACCTAGAAGTGTTCAGCTCTGAAATAAAATCACCTTGAAAAAAAATATTCTTAGTGTCAGCATTTTCTGCTTTAAATGAGCAAGTAATAGCAGCAAAACACACACATAAATGAGGAAAAGCTGCCCTTCCTGAAACAAAAAATTATTTCCAGAGGTTATGCAGATCACTTCACTGACACATACTACAGCTTAAATATGATAAACTTTCCATATTTCATGGCAAAATTTGCATTTAGTGAAATATGCAATTGGATTTTGCAATTCAGTTCTAATTACTTTTCCTGAAAGGAATACAACTCAAGTGTTGCAGAGGCCCTCTGCAGGCTCCTACACCCATTGAAAATGGAAATAAAATTCTGTTCTTACAACAGGTTCAAAGCAGCTAGTATGCCATGACTTTCCACACTGGAAAACACACAGATGTCTAAACAGTAAATGCATATATTAGTGATAAGAAATAAATACATTTAAGTATAGTCAGTAAATTGACCTATAAAATGCTCAGCCACTACGAGAAGGTTAAGCTTCATACACAGTCCTTGTATTTAAGGACTACAGTAAAGATAATAGCATTTTTATTATTCACAAGTTATGGCTGTACTTTGCTAGGAAAAACACTGCAAAGGTCTGGAAGCAACACTACAGATATACCACATGGGCATGTTCATACACTATTCAAGCAACAGACTGTGGTGGCTTCTTCTACTGCATAAGAGTGTGATGTACTGAGAGCAAAGTCAGCCCACACTGCAAATTGCAAGGACTGACTCATTTATGTAACAGGAATTGTCTACAATTTATACAGGATATTGACTCACACTGTCCCACAACGGAAAGAGCATTCATAACATACTGTGCTGTGGGCATGCATTTGTGGAACAAAGAACTACTTAACATGCAGTAGGAGAAACTCAGCTTCACGGTATCTAACATGAGACAAAGCATTTTCAATACTGAGTATCCTAAAATATCTGGGTGTTGGCACTGGTACTCCAAGTGCCCCTGTAACTAGGAGCTGAGAGTCAAGGAAAAGATTTTCTCAGTCTCAGGGCTGGTGAAAAAAAAAAGAACAGTTACAGCTGTTTGTAAAAGAGATGGTGAATCACAGACTAGATTCTAATGGAACTAATGGATAAAAGCTCAACTGTAGGAAAGCTCTGGCTTGAACAGTAGTCTAGACAACTCTTGACAAGGAGCAATATTTTCCACACCATTCATTTTCATACAAAGAAGAGTGAGACCTACAATTCCACTAACAAGATGCATACTGGAGATTAGACTATGAAAAAATGCTTTTTGTTATGCATTTTTGTGAAGCTTGGGGGGAAAAAAAAAAAATCAACAAGCCACTCAGAAACAGCTTACATTGGATTTTAGTCATGATTATAGTTGAAGTGTAGCATGCACATTCCTCAAACATATATACATTTTCTTCACTCTACTGATTTTATTACCCTTTTTATCATACTTTAAATGCATTTGGTTTGTTTTTTGTTGTTGTTGCTGGTTTTTTGTTGTTGTTGCTGGTTTGTTTTGTTTTAAACTGTGGCAAAGGGCTTTCTTCTTCCCACAAGAAAAAAAAAAATGCTAATCAGAGTAAGGTGACTATGCAGTTCTTCCAAGAGCTCTCAAAGTTTCAGGTCCTTGGTCTTCTTTCCTCCACTGGCAATGAATCCTGCTACAGTAGTCAATACTGTAAACCACACGAAAGGACATTATACTGACACATGTTGTTTAATATTCTCAATGGGAAATTAAGGTAATAAGAACCTAGAGATAATCAATAATAGTGTTGAAAATAATTCATTCTGTTTAAACTGTTCCATCATTACAAAGATAATGACAGTACTACAAAACAACAAATGTTTGCACCTTATGTTTTTTCCTTCTAAGTAGTGTTTTTATTAATTTCAGCAGGTGTGAAATATAATCTTCTAGAAGAGTTTTAAGTCTAGGATTCAAGAGAGAATCACATTTCAGTTCACTAAATTTTCATTAAAACGTCTGTGAATGAAGAATTAAGATTGCATGGTGCCAGCAACTGCAGGATCAAATGGGCAGACCTCCAAACCCTAGGAAATTAAACTTAGAGCAACTTAATTCTCCACAAAACAGAAAATGTAACTTTAGTGAAAAATTACACTCTAATACTCTTTTATTTCACAGACTGAAATATAAACTAACATAGCGACAAAAGAAACTTTGTTCAAGTTGGCCCAATTAAACTGAATGCCATCTGACATCAGCTTTTAATTTATAAAGCTGTATGAGGCTGTCAGAAGGCATGATCAAAGTGCTAAATGTTCTAGCATTGATTGCACATATAAGCAGTTGTGTGACTTTTTATACCTAAAGACAAGAATCTGGCACATTTTTATCCAGTTTGTTTTATCTGACGAACCAAAAGAATCGCACTGGTTTAATAATTATCACTTAGTGCCACTTTAGAAAGTGGCAACAGTTTTTCATACTAATTTGACTAATAATTTGTCTCATGTAGAGTAATGATGGACTTGGAATTCTTCAGTAACAGCACTCAGCTCCAGAAAACAATACTTGTTTACACTCAGGGTGTAGCTCTCTTTGAACACCGAGTCGTTCTTAAAGCAAATAAAAATTCTTTCCCACTGGACTGAATATAAATTAGGGGGGAAAAAACAAACCGCAACACAACCAAATGCTCGCACAAAACTCCTCAACTTTAAACAAAAAATCACAATAGAAACAACTGCCTATTTCCTTTTAATAATACATACCTAATATGTTTCACTCTATTAATTGGACTGACTATAGTCTCTAGCTTAGTTACACATATGTGATGAAATCTGTTCTGTGCACAGATGAAACTATACTAATGCATACATATAAACGTAAAGTGTTTGTGGAGTCACTTACTACCAATAGTTAGATGATCATGGCATTTTTCTTTCCAGAATAGCCATAAAAGGGCTAAAGCTGAGAGATACAGCGTGTGTTCAATGAAGTCTGAAAATGACTGAGTAAAAAACATTGTTTACTGAAGTATCATCTTCCACAGCAATTTTCTATCAATTTAGTACTGTTTTCTATGACTTCTCCAAGAAGATGCCAGAATCAAAAAAGATCATGAAAAGGTACTGCAAGGCTATGACCAAAGTCTTACAAATACCTGAGTTTTTCCCAGTTGGGAAAATAAACCCCCAACTGTGGTTTTGATGTCGTTCCCCCCCAGGAGCTACAGTGGGTGTGAACTACCGCTAAAGACTGCTGTCCTTTGATACACACCTTAAAAAAAAACAATCGTGGTTTCTCATCTACACACTAGCAAAGCAAGGCAAAACGGGCTACAAAAATAATTTAGAAACATGAAAAAAAGTAAGTTCAACCTATTTCAGATATGATCCTTACACCACTTCACTCGTCAACCAGGTACTCCACTTACAAATTAAATCAGAGCTGCTCAGTAGCTGGCAAAAGCCTCCCGTTTTCTGGCCTCTTTCAATCACTCTGGACAGAAGGCAAAGAATCAGACTTGTGGTACGAAGTAAAATCAGGCAAAATGAAGTGGCATGCATAATAAGAAATTTAATAGACTATTAAAAATCCATGAAGTGGTATTTAAGACAATGGTTAAGCATATTGATGAACATTAAAAGTCCCAGTTACAGCATGCAAAACATAAACTCAATCCTTGAAGGTCTATTGCCAAGTTCCTGTGTTTGGATAACCAAAGGAATGAGAATCAAACTCAGTAATGGGGAAAAAAAAATCTTCTATTTAGTGGATAAAAATGAATAACATTAAAGCACAGAGTAGGTACCAAAGATTACAAGGAGAAATTAAACAGACACTTAAGGCATAAAGAAGCAAGGCATAAACCAGCTCTGGAGTATGTCACTGCAGGAACAGAAAGGTAAAACAGGAAAGCTCAGCAAGACAAGAAACTGGAAAGAGAATACCAGTACTTAAGAAGCCACAGAAACAAATGAAGTAACAATACTTTTTGTAGAGCAAAGTAATATTTTAAGAAATAGCAGGTTCCAAAAGTTACTGAGACAGGCTGAGCCACTTGCCCAAATATATAACGGAGGTGAAAAAAAATCAAACAAACAAAAAACCAAGACAGACTTGAAAAAAATGTGGGAAAGAAAGGAAATGGAACAACACCAATTTTTTCTGAAGCTGAAATAATGTATTAAAAAACTTATCTTGAAAGTTAAGATAGAGGACATGTCATACCACATCCTTTTCCAGCCTACAGCAAAATGTTACCATTTCAGATTTGATTTCTAAACATGACAAATACCTGAAATGATTTTTGCATACTTTCAGAAAAAAAAAACTCTTTCCATTTAAGTGCATAGTTAGGAAAATAGATCACCAGGAATTAAGACGACCATTTGTCACAGTTTGGTTTAATGTATTACACGATCCAAAATTGCCTGGAGGCTCCTGCACCTTAAAGACAAAGCTGAAATCAAGTTCCTTTAGTCTAGTCATGGGAGGAAATGACAGCAACAGGTAAAACACATCGTAAAATATCATTAGATTTGCATATAAATTCTAACACACTATTTTCCTCTTGTCCCATGTTTCTAATGAGGGTAAAATGTGGTTTCCCTGACAAAATCAAATAATCTCAAGAAGAAAAAAAAAAGTGCAATTTGGTCTGAAAAAAAATGGGTGCAACGTTGAGAACTGGCTCTGCAAAGTCATTAAGGTAGAGAAACTACTTTTTTTTTTTCAAATTGAAAACAAGGTAATCTTCCCTGTGGATTCATCTATACACTTAAATCTGTCCGTTTAAAGCAAAGGGCTAATCCTTTGCAAAGGCTTACAAAACGTGGATTCTGAAACAGAAGCACTGATAGCCAATGTACTCCACCCAGTTCAAACTTCTTTTGGTTAACTTCTGCATCTCTAAAAAATCTTCCATTTACATCAAATATAACTTCAGGAAAACACGTTTCCACCAGTTTTCAAATACTTACATAGAGCATTATCCTTCAGAAAACTTCCAAATTACATTTATTACACTTTTCCTTACCTTTAAAAATAACAGAAACAATAGGATCTGGTTTCCCAAACTTAGTTTTAGGGATATTAGTAGCAGATTCCACAATCACCCGAAGCATTGTTTCCAATCTTGACTAAATGTCGACTGTTACCAAAGAAATTAAAGGAAGTCTTAAGTTTCAAACTCCTTCACTTCTGGACTGAAATGCTAGCAGGAAGAGGAGGCAGGGAACAGCTGGTTTATAGTAAAGAAAGTCTATGGGTGGGTCTATGACGAGCTAGCCACTGAAGGCAATGAGGGGAAAAAAAAAGTACCTGTAAATTGACACCAAGTTCTGTGTGCTGCACACACAGAAAAAAAGCTCTTTCTAGCGAAATGCAGAAACAGAAAGGGCACAGCGTAAAAACGAATGGAGATTTTTTTGGGGGGGTTGCTTTCATACCCCCTCGAGCTGTGTGATAAATCTCACAAGTAACCAAGGCAAGAACAAGCATAAGCAACATCAAGCGCATCACACTTGCCTCTTGGTATACGAAGGCATTACATTTCAGAACAGCTTAATCCCCCACCCCCACCCCCCATCTTGTAATATTTCACTGTTTGTAAATGTTTTCAGGTTGTCAGTCAGTGACTAACCGCGAAGTATCTATGGTCTCAAAAACCAGTTGAAGTGCTCCCTCTCCAGTTGTGCTCTGGAACGACGACTACGTGGCATACACAAATAATAACGGGTTCCGTATTTAGAACGCGTAATAGATCTCCTGAGAAATTATATAGATGCATAAAAAGCGCGTGAAAAAAATGTGAGACGATCGTGTGTATTGTTTGGAGATCTGTAAGTATCATGTCTTAAATACGTGCAGTAGTCTTCACTGTAAACGAAACTAGGTAAAACTTACATTGTAAGTAAAAAGAATTCTCTGCTCTGGAAAGGGATTTGTGGGGAGGAAAGGTCATCTAACGCCAGCATTCTGCACAGGAAGACAGTAAAGACACACGAGCACAGTGCTGAGAAGATCCAGACGACACGGCCAGAGCTCCTCAGCTGGTGCACGGCCAGAGCCACAGGTGCGCGGCCCCAAGCACCTGGCAGCCACTGCCCTTCCTGCCCAGCAGCGAGCGAACACTCGTGCAGGGTGAGGAGAGCCATTTGCTGGGACGCAGTTAAAAGCTTGACACCCACCACCCCTCCTTCTACAGCTGCTTTTAAACAAAGAAACTGAAGTCGCCTTAAAGGGAAAATAAATTATCACCTCGTAAAGGGGAAGCAAACGCCGCCCCAGGCCACTCACAGGTGCCCAGCTGCCCTAGGCCAGGCTGGGGCAGCCCTGCCCTGCAGGCTGTCAGGCACCGGCACGTGTAATGGAGGAAAAAGCCGAAATGAGGATAAGAAAGGCCTCTTGGGACTAAGTCAGCCAGGTCTAGCAGCTGCTCACGCCAGCCAATGGGAAACCTCGGCTCAGGCATTCCGCGGAGCACGCGTCAGCGCCGCTCCCACCGTAACGGCCACCCACGCCTGGCACTCCTGCCCGCCCAGCCCGCTCTGCCAGAGCCTGCGCGCAAGCGTCCTCCGGGCTCTGCCTCTTCTGGCCCACTGCAGAGGCCGTAGCGTCGCGGCGACCGTGAGGCGCCCAGGCGGAAGTGACGGCGCTGGAGCCGCGCGGGATTCAAACTCCGGGAAGTGGGGCAGGGCTGGAGCCGCCCGGAGCAGCTGCGGCCGGGTAAATGCCCCTGCCTCGTCTGAGCCAGGTACTCGCAGTCTGTCCCACGCAAACCGGCCCGGGAGGCGCCTGCGGGAGGGTCCACGCTGCACGGGCTTCACTAAAACTGCGTTACAAATCTTGTCCTGCCGGGTAGAAGGGATTGCTGTTCTGTAATGCGGCGTTTATTTGTTATAGGCGCTTGAAGATGAATTCGAAGACCGCCAAAGATTTAATTGGTAAGTGGGGCTTAAAGTCGAGTAGCTCCAGACAGGAGAGCGACTCCGAGAAGTATAAGCAGGAGAATGCTGCCCTGAGAAAATCAATGGAGGAAGTCGTTAAACGGAAAAGCAAAATGACTGATCCGGAAAGGAGGGGGCTACTGGAGGTGAGGCGGATAGTCGTGCTTGAGCTAATGTTTGCGATGCCCTAACTGTGCGCGGTTGGCGTGAGCCTGAATACGTCTGAATTCCTAAGCAAGATGCCAGTCTTTCCTCTTAAAATTTAGTGTACTCTGATACCACTGCTGTTTTAGTTTGATGGGTTTGTTCTCAAATATTTTCCCACAATGACTGAAATGTTAACATTGCAATAATCTGACAAAGCTGTTAAATACAAAGACTTGAGGCCAGAGGTACCAATTAATCCATTAAGACCTGGCCTCCTATGTCCAGCTGTTTGCAACAGTTGGTTCCAGAGAATTATTTTGAGCACTTACTGCAAAGAACATGACGTTTGCAAACAGCTGCTGAAGAGCATGCCAGAAAGTGCTGAGTGTTTTCTTGAACTGTATTCTCAAGCTCCCACTCAGGTATAGGTAAAGAAAACTGTAATCAGTTCACTATGTTATTCTCTCATTACAACCAAAGAGCAGAAAACACTGCAATTTCCATGCCTTGTAGTCCATTTAAGGCAACTTGTGGTTGCAGAGAAAAAAGGTCAAGACTTAGTCTGTA
Source organism: Pogoniulus pusillus (assembly GCF_015220805.1). Lineage (NCBI taxonomy): Eukaryota > Metazoa > Chordata > Aves > Piciformes > Lybiidae > Pogoniulus > Pogoniulus pusillus. The sequence continues at coordinate 17,619,628 of NC_087269.1, forward strand.
ACTAAGTTATATAATGTCAGGGTTCCCAGAAGGACTTGGAAACTTTAAATGAACTCTTTCAAGTGATGCTAGTATTTCTAAGGTACTTCTTTTGAAAGTAAGGCCTTTCATGTGTCTATGCTATGTCAGCTAAGAAGTACTAATCTAAGTACCAGCTATGGCTAGGCTGTTCATGTAATGTTGTGGTGCAGCTGAATTCTGTAGTGTATTTGTGGTCTCTGTTGGAATTTGCTGCTTGCTCAGTGTCCGGCTCTTAGTTTACAGGTGGAAAATCACAGGCATGTTTAGGTATGTCTTGGTGTTGATATTCTAATTCTAGTGTGGCTGTCAACTATTCCCTAAATTAGGCAGTCTAAAATTCAGTTTATTTTACTCTCTCTGCCATCTTCTGGTGACTTGATGCAAACATTGGATTTCAACATCGACCCTTCTCATGGAAAGTGAAATGCTATCACAATAGGAGTTTATGTAGAGCCCTGGGGTACCACAAATGAAGTGCTAAAGCTACGTAATAAATACCTGTGTTGGAGGCCTACTGAAAAGAGTGTCTTTTGAAAATACCTACTAAAGCATATTTTGAAACTAGAAAGTTAGATAATTTGGGAAATGGGATTTGGTTCATGAATGCTTTCTTGTAACTTCAATTATTATAATTTAATTTGCAAGAAGACTCTGCTGCTTCCTAAGAAATGTATTGCCAGCTCTTCACTGGAAATAATTTAGTGGTCATGTATTGCTTGTGTTTTAAAGCTTTATGGACTGCAGTGATCTGTATTTGTATACAAAACTGAGTGCCTACCAAGTCTGTGAAATTTGGTTCTTTTGCACTCTTCTCTTGTTTTATCTATTTCGCTTGTTTCAGTGTTGCTTGAAATATTTCAGATGATTACTGAAATATTATGATGATCACTGTGGTCTTGACAGTTTTGAGTAAAAAGTAATGCTTTCAGCAAATGAAAGCCTAAAAGCACCTTTCAAAGTATCTTTGCAAACATGTAAACCTCCTAGTTTACAAGTTGCACAGACCAGCACTTACTCCTTTGTGTTGCATATTAATTCTCTTTCATTTAGAAAATACTTGCCCTTGAAAAAGAAAAAGAAAAATACATCCATCTTCTTGGAGAGAAGGACAAAGAAATCCAAAACCTGAAAGACAAGCTTAGCTCCAAAAACAACAGTAGTGAAATCTCCTTATTACAAAGTCAACTAGAAGAAAAAACAAAGGAAGCACAAAGAAGAGAACAGTTACTTCATTCTCTGTCAGAAGAAATCAACAGGTTAAAATGTAATATATCCACTGTTACTAGAAAATGTGTTGAGCTTGAAAATAGAGTTAGTACTTCTCAGGCATCCCAGGTAAGCATTGAACAAACACTGTAATTGCAAAATCCAAATCTAATCTGTTTACAGTTGAGCTAGACTTGGAATTTGTGCCCACTAAGCACCAACATCTGTTATAAAATCTTACAAGTTGTGTTGCATGCTGAAAACTCTGGTATGAAGAAAGATGGAATCTAGATTGAATGCTAAATGCAGAACAGTCAGGGAGCACCATTTCAGGTAACATAGCTGGGAAAGGAATGGAACTCTGTAATGCAGTACAGCAAGGTTCCCTTTTTCAAGTTCACATGGTTGTTAAGGAGGGATTTGAATTTGGGTTAGGAGTGAATTTTGTAATGAGGCCGATATAAAAATTATTAAATAGTTTATATAAAGACAATTTCCCCAAACTTATTTACAATTAACAGAGAGGGATTCTATTATGTGGTTGGTAAAACTTCTGTTGCAGAGTATATGCTGTCAGATTAAATTTAAATGATTTAGTAAAGGTTTTATTTTTAGAAAATATTTATAACTGGAGAGTTATATACAAACTGCTGCTTAAAGATTAAGCATAAACTTTCACAAACTTGAGCAAAGAGAGTTAGTTTACTGGTTAAGAGTCTCAATATTTGCGATCCAAAAGCATAAATGGGGGAAAATATAGTCACAGCCATGTGGTGGACTTGCACGTGGTAATGGTGTGATGTGGTTTTGCTGCATTTAAGTCCCAGGAAGTCGTGGGAGTGGTCAGCCACTTGGGCAAAGCAGGATCCAGGTTTGCGGGCTGGAGCAGTCCGATCGAGTGCTGTGTATAGCAATGAGTCGGCCCTCGGGCTGGAGCAGCGGGCCGGAAAGTCCTGGTGTCACAACTTGTCCCTAGGCCATGTTGTTATCTATACTCCGGCTCGGCTGAGCTCAACTCGGCAGCTGTATCCCATCCTGAGGGCAAGCCGTTTTCAGTCTCTAGGCTCGATCAGACAGGGTCAGGGCTGCCGGTCGTAGGCAAGTCCCCAGTTAGGCACGATGCAAAGTGTGGCACACGGAGGCACATAAGGCAAACGGGTAGCGAGCAAAACAAAAGCAGCAGCAGCAAACAAGCAAATTGGCTAGGTTTTAAGCATTTTGACGAGAGTCTTTGACCAACAGCAACAGATGAAAACACCCCTAGAACCAGCCCTGAATTATTTCTCCAAAAAAGATGCACGTGCCTAGGATCCGTGACCTGTGTCTATCACAAAACAAGGCCAATTATGATGTCTGCGACAGACTGAGAGGCGCTAAGGCTTCTGTCTGCTTTGCTGCATCTTCCACCAGGGAAGAAGAAGCAGGAAGGGGGGCCAAGGTTGATATTCAGGCAGGTGTTTAGGGCATGTGATGAATATGTATTCTAGATATAATTTGGACTTTCCACCACAGTGCTGTGAGTCATGATGCCACATGTAATGATCCACCCTTGCTTAAGTAGATATTATGTCCTTCTTGAGTTTGTGTACAGCCAGAACAGATCAATTTCTCTCTGGTTAATAGGTATGATGCCAGGTATTTGGTAGGCTTTACAAATGCACTTAATTTTCTACAGTTGTTTATTCACCTCTGCCTGTTCTAACGTTCCATGAAAAATGCAGCAGAGTTTCAATAATGGGTACAGGGAAGTTGATGCCTAAAGTAGGTGCCTCTAAATCTTTGTTCAGCTTTTTACCTGCAGATGGTGCTGCTTCTCCATGCTTTACATAGAATTCGAGTAATTTCTAGAAATGCTGTTATTCAAATATTATAATTAATGTCTACTAATTTTCAATTATAATACATATGTACATCACTTCTAATAATGCAGTATCATGGGAACTTAAAACTCAATGTTTTTATTTTGAATTTCAAGAGACTTTGAACATTGCTAGAGATTTTTTTGTCGGGGAACCACCCAAATAACTTCTAATTTAAAACCAGATTTTCTTTTTAATTGATTTATTCACGGCAGACAACAAAATGTTACTACTATTTTGACTGTTTTGAGAAACCTGAAAACAAGTCTAGCAATGCTGTTTCAAACTGCTAGGTGGCATATGAGCAGCAGCTATACTCTAAAGTAACAGTTGTATGACACAATTTTGAGAGTTTTCTGAGGCAGAGTTCTAATGGTCATAGAAATAGGAAACCATGTAAGTGTAGTATCTCAAAATCCTAGTTTTATTAGGAAGTGCTAAGGTTTAATAATTAGATTCAAAGTTGTGGGTTTTTTTGCTTTTTTTTAAAGGTTTGTCCTGTCCCAAAAATCACAGGAAAACTTTGGGAAAATGTAGCTTGGATTTGGGTAGTAATCTAAACTGTCACCTTAAAGTTCTCTGACTTTTGTATTTGCACAATTTAAAACAGTATTTCTATCAAGCAGTGAATAAACATGTCCAGCTATGAAGTACAACTGCTTATCTGCTCTCTATTGTTTAGTTTGAAGAGCTCTCCAACTCATACTTTAAGCACTCTACTGTGGATCAGGTCTAAGAAAATCAGTCAGTATGCCCTTACGGTTCTAAACATGTTGGCATTGTTTCCAAGATGTTTATAATCCTCCTTTTATTCCAGTGAAGCTGTCAAGCTCTAGCTTTCCTCAACAACTACAGGTCTGGCTTACTGTGAAACTAGTATGAGGATGCAAGAACAGAACAAACATCTTTTAATCCTGTATTTAAAGAATACCTTAAATATCTTCAGCTTTTAAAGCTTTTTAAAGCTTCAGGTCTTCAAGACAGTGATTCAGCAGAAGAGACATGATATCCACCTTCAGTTATATTTTAACGTAATTGAGTTGCAGATTTATGTAATAAATTAAATGTGAACGTTTGTCCTGTATCTTGCAGGAGATCTAATCTTTTTTATTTTATATCTATGAAATTATTTTCTACATTGTACACTTCACAGGATACTAGAGGTTGGAAGTGACCCAAGGTGATCATCAAGTCCAACCCCCCTGCCAGAGCAGGACCACACAATCTAGCACAGATCACAGAGGAACACATCTGGACAGGCCTTGAAACCTCCGGAGAAGGAGTCTCCACGACCTCTCTGGGGAGCCTGTTCCAGTGCTCTGTTACCCTTACAGTAAACAAGTTCCTCCTTGTGTTGAAGTGGAAATTCTTGTGCTGCCACTTGCACCCATTGCTCCTTGTCCTGTAACAGGGAGCAAGTGAGAAGAGCCTGTACCCTTTCTCCTGACCAGCCCTCAGATGTTTTTATAAACATTTATTAAATGTCCTCTCAGTCTGCTCCAGACTAAGAAGTCCCAGGTCCCTCAGCCTCTCCTCATAAGGCACTTCTACATTCCTTAAAAAATAAATCAAAAACACACCTGTGGATCTCTTTTCCATTTAAAAATATACTCTTATGTTATTCATATGATATGAAAGAGGACTAGCTTTAGTGTTTCGGCCATCTCTTTTAGAGAATACTTACAAGTTTTATTCTTTGTCTGCAGGAAGATGTAACAAACAGCACTGGATCAGCAACCAATCTTCATGAAGTTGAAAACCAACTGAGAGATGTAAGTTTCCTGTACAACACAGGTACAAATTACATGCAGCAAGACAGATGTAAGAATGTAAATTATTGCCACATAAAGTGTTGGGTAGTGTGGTACCTCGGAAGGTATGTGGTCTGCTAAAATATATCTAAAATTATTTTGTGACAAGATGCTAATTTAAAAAAAAAAGAGAGACAATATTTTCATCATCTTTGAAAAACTTTTCTTAGGGCATCATCAGAACAAATTGATTGCAGACAAAACAATCCCCAAGTACTCTGGCCTGACCTCAGATTTGACACTGCCTGGACTAGCATGAGCTTGCATTAGAAACAATCTCAGATGCCTTCCAACCTCAATAATAGTCAATCAGTTATCAAATCCATGTCCTTATTCTTGCAGATGTTAATTTATAGTGATACAGGTTTAGTTTGCCTTATTTTCAAGACCTGTTCCTCTATATTTTATTGTATATTTAACATAACAGGTTTATTCTTCATAATCTGGGCATAGCTCATGAAAGCCTTTGGTTTTAACTCACTTTCCCATTCCAATAAGTAAGCCAACCAGTATTTAAAATTGCTGCAGTTTTAACTTCTGATAAACCTGATGTCTTTCAAAATGAAGATTGTTGTTGTTGTACAGAGAAGATTACTACAGTTTGCAATAGAACTAACTAGATTATCTTGAAACTGTTTAACATATAGCTTTTAACATTTGTAAGAAATAAGACTAATACTTTAAAAATCTGAGGAGTTACCAGAGGCTGCTGCTTTGTTGTTCTCTTCCTTTTCATGAAGGCTCTTGAGAAAAACCAACAGTGGCTACTCTATGACCAGCAACGTGAAGTATATGTCAGGGGACTGCTTGGAAGGATCTTTGAACTTGAGCAGAAGTCAGATACAGCTTGCCAACAAGAATCTAAAGAATTCAGTTCAGAAGGTATTGACTTTTTTTTTGTTCACAAATGACTCAGAACATAATTATCTGCAGAATAAGCATTCTGAAATCAAATTATAGCACAAATAAATAAAATCAATACTTTTTTCTCAACGTTTTGATTTCTTAGTGGTCAAACTTAAGTGAAGTAAAATTTCTTTGCTTCCTGTTATCTATCTATGTTCCTTGATATTCTTATCTACTTCAAAGATGTTTTTAACAGCCTTGACACTCTATTTGCAACTTCTGTTTGTGGAAAGTGTTGAGACAAACATACGTACATACCCCATCCTTCAAAGTACACTTTCAGCCTACATAACAGAAGCATAAAGGATTTACTACCTAGGTGTGGATCAGGGCTTTTAAATTTACTTTTTTCAAAATAAATATTGTAAACATGACTCAAAACTGACATGTTCTTTACTCACCTGAACAGTTGTCAGAGGAAGAAAACCTGCAATAGGTTTTGGCACTTGTCCAAAACAGCATTTCGCAATATGGATCTGGCCACATCTAGCTTGCTTCTGTGCTATGCAGTTCCTCACTAATGAGCACCCTCAAGATTGACTTGAGTTGTGCTTCACCAGCATGTGGAATAAAACTATCATCACATTGAACAGAAGAACTGGGAGGAGCTGGCTGCTTATTATCAAACTATTAATTTCATATATGTTGCAACTGACCTGCAAGGTAAATTAACTAAATAGAACCAGCAACATCTGGAATAAGAGTATGTCCAAAATCAGCAAAGCCTTTAAATGTCTGCATTCCTTGTTCAGCTTCTAGGTATATTATGTATTACTGCAGAATTTTTACAGACTGCTGCTTTTTTCCCCCTACTTATTAAAGTCGTCTTGGATCGACTAGCAAAAAAATTTCTACCTCTGGTTTAAGTTACTAGTCTGTTAGTAAGATGCAGGTATTTTTCATCAAAAAACATTCCAGTCCCTTCTATTTGCAATTTAGAAGTAAATGAGTGCATACATTTTGGAAAAGATAGTCTGCAAAAGACAATGGATGTTCTGGATTTGGTCAGTGATGGTGAAGCAGAGCCCATCAGATCCCCAGGGTATCTCTGGGGAAGAAGCAATGCCAGAACCTTGTCTAAGGAGTCTAAATCTGAAAATGAGAATCTTCTTGTATCTTTGAGGCTTGATTTCCATGCATCAGCTCAATATATGAGGCCACATAAGAACTGTGTGCCATTGAGCTTGTATGGTCAGGGCAAAGGATGCAAAATTCCTGTAAGAGCTGGTGAAGGAAATAGCTGTAGCACACACAAAACAAGTTGCAGTTTTCCCATAGCTACTCAGAAGGAGACTTTACTGCATTAGAATTATTGTGAGCTGTTTGACACCAAGCCACAGTTAAATCTGAGTTGCGTGATTTATATCAGTATGTCTTAAAATGCTGTCAAGGATTTAGTGTTCCGATTTTTAAGTGACCTTTTTTCCTCCCTCTATTACTATCTCAACAATTTATGATTCATTAAGGTCATCTACAGGAGGAAAAGCAAAAATATTATGACCAGCTGTTACTAACTGTTAAGAGTGATCTGGAGACTGAAAGATGTACTGTAACCCAGCTGAGAGCTGACCTCAATGAATACAAAAACAAGTATGAAGAAACACAAGAAGAAAAAAATTGTTTAAATGCCTTATTGCAATCGCAACGTGCTGCTGCAGTGAAGACTATAGAAAACGAAAATAAAATCAAAGAGAAAGTGCAGAGATTAAAACAAGAAAATGAAACAATTAAAGGCCAGCTCAGAGAAGAAAGAAGGAAGTCTGGTGATCTTTTGTGTCAGGTAAGTGGATGCATTTGGAGGCATAAGATCATTAGTGAACACTTGAGAGCTGAGATGTTATAATCGGAACGGACCATCACTCACTTGCGTTGGTAACTGTTCTTTACATGTGTCTTTGTGATTAAAACAATTTTTCCTTCAATTTGCAAAAAAAAAGTTTTTAACACAATATTTTAAAGATATATTTCTTCTGTTTGAATCAAAAGTCAAATTTTGGTGAAACATTTGTTCACTTGTCTTGCGAGACAAAATAGGGAGTGATGAGAGAGTATTTTATTCTAATCTGTTTCTTCCTCAAGGTTGTTAATAAATGGGAATAGGAAAGGTAAAAATTCAAGCCCATACAAGCTATTTTAACATGTGGTCCTAACTATGGAATATCACTGGATACAAACTACGCAGGCACACCTGAGTACCAGAAAGCAACAGCCAGTTGAGCATGTTATCTTGCTCATCTTAAGACATTAAGTTATTGTTGTCATGAAGCCAGCTGTGAAACCTTCTGAATCTTACACCTGCTTTCTTCTTTGAAAAAATTAAAAAAGGTTGCACTGCTTGGTTTTGTCTTTTAACATCATGGCACATTAGTGCAAATTTAGTATTGTGTGTATGTACCTGGGTGCATCCTGGAGATCACTTAGATAAGTTTTTCAAACTGTATCGTCATCCTGTGTTCCTCTGCTCAATACAGTAATCTATCTTTGGCATTTTCTCCAGGGAAGTAGAGATATTTGAGTCTGGTCGTTGCACAACAGACACTTCTATTCCTTTTTTAGATTCATTATTTGTTAAGCCTATTAACTATTGTATATGGAAGTTGTTCAATACAAATGTTTTTTTGCCTTACAGGTGCAACTTCTTCGTAAATCATTGCTCAAACAGCAGGAGGAACACACAAGGATAGCTTTTTTGGAACAACAGGTACCTTAAGATGCTGGTGCTTAATCTGTGTAATGCATGATCTAACTTCAAATTTGAGAATGGGTAGTATATTAAAGTAATATTAGACATGAGTACTCAACTGTGACTGATTTCTTCATGCTTCTAAAAGCTTTGACACCTCTGCTGTAGAAAATCTGTAATCTTTTAAAGATAAGAGGGTCTAATCAAGTCTGATGCTACTTTTTCTCTGATCACTTGTTCAGGTATGGGAAGCATCCCAAAACTAATCTGCTCATTGAAGTTTAGTACTATATTCTTGATAATGTTACAAATAATGTATTGCCATATTTTTCATGTTTTTTTAAAAGTACTTTCTTGCATATTTCTTGATATTTTTGAAAAAATGGTGATATTTCTCTACTAAGCTTGGGGTGTACAGTGCTACCCATAGTTTCTGTACAGATTATCTTGTTACAAGGAGGAGATCCTGAAGTATAAACTAGTGTTGTTTAATGAGAACTTGTGCTTTTCTGTAACATGTTCAGTTTCAGACTGCAAGACAGTCTGAAATAGCCTCAAACCAAACAACTTCCACCATCCCCCACCCCCACTGTCCAGTTCTTAATAATTCTGTCTTTAATTTTCACTCTGGGGGGGTTGCCAGATCCAGATATGCACTGCAGACTTCGAGAATGAAAAGCTTGTTCGGCAGAACTTGCAGGATCGTTTAAATAAAGCCCATGAGGAACTGAGCAGGGCCAGGGAGCAGAAAACCCATCTGGAACCAATGGTATGTACTGATTAACTTTGCAGGTGAATTTAGTCAAGGACTGTACATCTTTTCACTCTGGGATTTTACTTCAAGCATAGTGACTCTTCTTTTAATGTTATCAGATGCTCACTGTAGGTGTTTGCATCTTGTATATAGCCCCAGAGTGCAGAACCCTATGTCATCTAGCTAGGCATTGTTTCTTTTCTAGAGTATGCACAGAAAGCTAGCACTACAGAACATCCAGAAAGATCAGGTTGCTGAGTAGGGAACATTATTTTGTAAGGCAAAGTGGTGTCTGTTTTGTCTGTTGCACAGTGATAAAGCTGCAGCATGCTTCTACATAGACCTGCTGCTAGTGAACAAAATAAAGCAAGCCACCTAGATTTGAGCACTGGACTTAGCATTTTGCTCCAAATTTCTCACAAAGTGTTAAGCTATTTACTCTATTTTGCTCTGTTGTATCCAGGATTGTCCTGTTCTTGAGCAGAAGTATGTTTTCACTGTTGTTGTTTTTTTTTTTTTTAACTGCTGTGTCTTGTAAGATTAGATGATAGCTGGATAGGATTGACAAAACTGCAGTCCTGAATTTAAATGAGGTTGAGAATGGAAACTGCCTGTGTCCCTCATTAGATCTGGTCTGAGGCTGCTGTTATTTTTACAGAGAAGATAAATGCAAAAGCTCCTAACAAGTTGCAAATAGGAATTCTTCTGCAACTGCCAGACTGCTTTCCTTAATTTTATGCAACTTGGAATTATTTGCTCAGATGAGGAAGGGAATAAAATGAGTCTCAAGATACCATGTTCTTTATTCATGTTGCCTCTGGAGGAGCCTCACTTGCTAGAATTGCCATTGCTGCTGCGAGGGGAGGCCACTGGAAAACCTGTCTGCTGGGGTTAGAAGTTGGGGCAGCGCAGGGAAGTTACAGATTTTAATTTCTCTGTGCTAAGCAGCTAGAGGAATACCTGTGAAAGGGACAGCTTTTCCAATAAGGCATAGCCTTCATGAAAATTAACTCATGGGATCAGAAGAGGCCATTTTAGCAGAGCTTTATAGAAAGGTAACATCCTATATAGAGAGAATTGAGACATAGTTTCATTAAGGAAAGATAATGTGAGTGACATCTAAGATGCTTGGGGAAGGATTCCCCATCAGAGGTTGTGAAACTTGCCTTATATAGTCTACATAAAAGTTATCTGCAGTCTAATTAAACTGTGGTGTTAGAATTGCATGACAGGCCCCCTGTTAATAACATGAGTATTGTAACTCATTTATCCATCTTTAAAAATATCCCCTTAGATCTAGAACACACATGGCTTGTGTGCTGTCAAACCTCAGTATTTTTTCCTACAGTGTATACATGCCTCATCTTGACACTAAAGCTTCTCCTTTTCTACAGCCTCAGGAATATGGACATGCAGAACTGCAGGATGCCTTTGAAAAGAAGCTGACCATGTACGATGGAAGTCCTTCCATGAAACATTCAAGCCTTTTTGATGAAAGTTTTCTTGAGTGTCCCAGATGTAAAGTGCAGTATCCAACAAGCCAGCACAGAGAATTACTGGCACATATTGACTTTTGTACAGCTTGAGCTCCAAATGGACTTACTATATCCATACACACTGCCAATATGTACTTCTACAAAGGCAAAAGCTCTTTTCAAAGCTTTTTTTTTCTTAAGGTTGTGGAAAGGACTACTAATCTTGTACTTCAGTTCCACAAAAATGATTTGTTTGCTCTCAAATATTTAACCTGACATTTTTGCAAAAAAACTCCAGCTACTGCATTTCTGGTTGCAAATGGAAATATTTATAGGATTAGGAGTATTTATTTTGCACTATTAAAATGGTAAAAGCACACTTGTTGTGTAAGAATTTATTTTGCCATTTGGCATGTTCGATTCTTATGTGAATTCTGTTGACTATGCTTACGCCTTTACTAACAGTAACAGCTGCAAAAGATTTCTGCCTCTCATAGGTGCATTATATATATTATGTATCTGGGATGTGGGGGGTGTACAGTGTGTGTACATATTCTATATATATGTGTCATATACATACATAATGTATCTCCATCTCCAATACATTAAAACTCAGGATGATTATGTTAGATCATTGCTGCTTAAGGTTCATGTTGAAAACATCAGTCAGAATTATTTTCTTGAACCACAGTAAGGGGTGACTTGAAGCTCATACAAAAATGCTGACCAAGTTTTAAGTTCTTATTTTTAAAATAAAAGGCCCTTGGGAAAGCAAACTCCTAGAATTACAAAGTTCATATGGAAAAAATGTCAGAGACTTTTTTTGGAGCTTTGGATATAGAATTATGCTGAAGTAAACTTGTTTGCACTGCTGTATTTTAGAGGTTAAAGTTGGGAAATATCAGATATTCAATCTGTTATATTTGACAGATGTCCTGGTTTAAAAGTGCAGTTTTTCAAAGTTGCTCTAGTGGACTTAAGTGTCACAGTGTTTTGGTACTAATACAGAATACAAGTTAGCACTAAATTCTTGTAATACATTTGCAAATCCATAAGGGAATTTTCTTCTAGCACCTGCTGTAAATCTGGATCTGTTGCTAGTATTTTGCTCCTTGCATCAATAGTTAAGTCCCACAGGCTGGACTGAACAGGGCCCTGAGCAACCTGGTCTAGCAGGAGGTGTTCCTCCTCAGGGTACAGGTATTGAAATTAGGTGATCTTTAAAACCCATTCCAACTCACCCCATTCTGCGATTCTTCAATTACTCAAGTGAGGAAATTTTATGAAGATAAATTAGCTAACATTAATTTGCTGCTTTAAAAAAGTTTACAGTGTGCTGAGGCCAGTGAAATAGCCAAGCTCTATCTTTCCCTGGCATACTGATTCTAATTGCTAGCTGGTAGCTTTTTCCATCTTGCTTTGCTGCAAAACTGCTTGCATTCCATAAAGAAGGCTCTGGGAAGAGCAGCCTGCCAGTACCTGAATGAGGCTTTCCAGAAAGCCAGGAAAGGATTTTTTACAAGAGCTTGTTATGATAGCATGAGAGGGAACAGCTTTAAGCTTGAGGAGGGTAAATTCAGATAGTAGAAATTCTTTACAGTAAGAGTGGTGGGACACTGGAACAGGTTGCCCAGGGCAGTCGTGGATGCCATCTCCCTGAAAGTGTGCAAGGTCAGGTTGGATGACACCTTGAGCAAACTAGCCTAGTGAAATGTGTCCCTGTCTATGGCAGAGGAGTTGGAACTAGATGGCCTTTAAGGTCCCTTCCAACCCAAACCATTCTATAAATCTATGAATAATGTTCACTCTACTCCCCAATGATTATTCTTGAATAAGAGGGTATTTTCCAAGTTGTTTTCAGTAACTTAAAATACCAAGTGATGTTTTCAATGAAATCTAGTGTTGGAGAGATAAATAGCTTGTAACATTTTCCTTCATATCTGAGTTAACTTTACAGAATTTATTGCATTAGCCAGTATTTATCCACTTGTCAATTTCACTGACCGTATCTCAGGCTGATCTTTGTGTTTGACAATTTGCTCAACTGCAGCAACAGATTCTCTGATCAAAGACAAGAGATGAATGAACAAGTAAAATGTAAATTATGCTTCAGAATTTTAAGGTTTTACCATGAGAGGAAATTTGTCTTAATTTCATCTTTGTCTTTAAACATTAAAAAAATTCTGGATAGGCTGCTTTTTATTGCAGCCTAATAATTTTGATCTGGTTAATTTTAAATTCTGATTATAATTAATGCTATGAGTTGATCTTAAATGTGGTTTTCCAACTGAAACAATTCTATGAATCTCAAAGTACTTTTGGAAGTTTTAAGTTACTTGTCTTTTAACAACACATTAAGCAGCTCATATTCCCAGCTGCATCCTTGGCACAGTTTCTGCAAAAGGAAAATCTGATCTTTTATGTATAATAGATGAAATGTTTGCCTGCTGCAGGTCAGCACTCTTCTGTAGTTCTGAGGTTTTATTAAATCAGCATAAAAAACTTTCTCATTAGAAGCTGGTACTGTAGAGGAAGGTTCAAATTTGATAATGAGATAACCTTTACAAAAGTTTTGTTTGTTCTAACACCTCTTCTGAGCTTTAGCAGTGCATAGTCCTATCTGCTAAATATTAGATCTAAGTGCAGAAAACCTGTACCAATATAAATAATATACAACACTGGTCTGCTGTATGTTGAAAAGTTACAAAAATGACATTTTAGTGCCTCACCTAGACCAGACCTATTCTGAAGGCAGAACTGTAAATCTTAATCATCACTCACACATGATTAAAACTCTAAAACTTCTGGCTCTATAAAGCATGCAGATCCCCTCACTGCTTTTCTTTCATTCTTCAGAAGCTAAGAGACTGTCTAAATCTGAGAATTGGTTATTATCCTAAAAGCAAATGAACAAGTTCTGCTGCTCCTCTAGTTATAGCAAAGAGAGGCCTGTGCTTAATGAGCTCATACTTATATTTTTGTAAAATGGAAAGTAATTTAAAATAATGCTGTTATTCAAATGCTTCATGTTTATAATTGTAGGAGTCTTTCTGAGTTTTGTCCATTTCAAAGAATTGAAACTCTGAGGTCTTCACTAGTTGAAGGTGGTGGTGTAGCAAAGTTTCTGGAGTAATAGAAGGTTTCACTTGCATTATATGTATTTCACACAGCAGTTGATCTGCTGCATACAAGGAACACTGTGGGATGTGATGTGGCTGGAAAGATAGCTGAAGTCTGCATAGCAACTGATTTATTTCACAAGCACCTCTCCTGTGTAAAACAAGTGCAAGACAGATGTTATTCTTCCTACATCAAATGGACCAACTTCTACTAATTCACCTGCTTGTGCAGCTTTCTCTCCTACTCTCGGTTTTTGTAATCATCTTTCACACTTATTTGCCACACGCTAACAACTGCACCACAGATGTTTAGGCAAGCTATACTATAAACCACTTGGATTTAAGTGGCAGTGAGGTGCAGTGACAGTTATGGTGTAGAAGAATCCTGCTGAACAGCACAAATATTTAGAGATAACAAGATGTCATTGCTCACCTGGTAGAGAACACTTAATTTACGTAGTGCAATCTTCAAGAAAACCAGGGGAACTATTGCTCTTGTACGAACTCCATAACAGAGCAGAAATAGGTGGGAATTTACTAGCAATGAAAATGTAGCCATAGATGAGTTCTAGGAATTTCCATATTAGGTTGGTAGTCAACATATTAGTTTCCCTATCTTGTAATCTGATTGAACTGTTAAAATGACAGTCAGAGTTGTAATTACAGTTGTATCTTGAAAACACTCAATTCTCTCTATTATACAAGAAGGATAGAGTATATATGCTACTTGCAGCATTTCTCATTTTTTTCTTTTCTCTAATTTGGGAAACATGACAGAATTAAGTAAGCAAGTGGCATTCCCTGCAGTAAGGGAGGGCCCTGGTGAAAGTCTCCAGATGTTAGAAACACAGCCACATGGATGTAATTATGGGGGTCCGCTTGGGTTATTTTCAAGGACAGCCATCTGGAACAAGGCCTATCTTCCAGGGAAAAGCAAGGCAGGACCATCACTCTTTGAAGTCATCTGCACAGAAAGCAATTGAGTTGGAGCACTCTTTAATACACATGAAATTTTAAAATAGAGGGAAGTAAATAAAAGAGTAATGTCTAGGAAGGAAGAAGTGACGCTAAAGAATTATAGAAGAAATCAACTTCAGTTCCTGGAAAAGAAACAGAGGTATAGAAGCAGCAGTGGTAATCATGTCTCATGTCTCCATTTTTCCTAACCGAGCAAGTGCTATGGATAGGGAAAAGGCAAAAGATGTGCTAAGGTGGACCTTTTGTCCAGAAAACTATATAGAGAAATAACAATTATTTCCTCTAATCTATACAGTGGGTGGCACAACTGGGCAAAAAGCTGCATTGCAGACTGAAGGACCAATAGTTTTTAGCCCCTAAAACAAAACTGCAGTAAAAAATTGATCTTTGTTCTGACCCATATGGCCAGAATATTCAGTGTCTGACAAACAACCTAAAGTGAATGCCTAGGGTATAACTTAAGGATAGGGGACACATATGTGGGCCTTTCTAATAATTTCAAGCTTTGAGAGCCAGATGTGGTTCCCATGTGTTAGTACCTTTCAATGCATTTATCTTCTCTCCTTATTAAAACATCAAAATTATTAACTAAGAATAATGTGTTACACAACCCCATGGTAATTTATATGATTCCAATACTATTTATATTTTCATAGATGATGCATATGCAATTGGAGCACACATAAAATCAGACACATTACAAGGTAGGAACTGAGAAGTCTTTAGGAGACAGCAGGGATTTTCAATTTATCAAGACCAGTGATCTAAAATAAATAGGATGATGTATTACATGTAGGAAAAATCAACTATTAACCCCAGAAATAAATAGTATGACAGTGTATCAGTTCCCCCAGAAAGTTTATTTGGATTACAGTAACTTGGATATGACTCGATATCCTACCTGCATGATTTTCCAACAGTTTTACAATGTGGTGAATAAACAGACTCTTGTGTGTTTTGCAAATAAGCTTTCATTTCTAGTCAATACAGATGAGACTTTGTAGCTGAAATGCTGTATCCAATTTTGAGGCAAGAACAATTTAGAACAATGGAAATGTAGTAGAAGTCTTTCAGATTTCTGATCAAATTAATGAAAAAACATGACTCCTCTAGAAAGGCTAGATGTGCAGAAAGGAGGTACTGTAGAGGATTCACAGAAGTAATTTCCCTTCTATCATTGGAGACCCATGACAATGAGTCTCCTTTCAAGAAAAAAAGAAAAAAAAGGCAGACTTCAAACAGGATATATAGTCATGAACTGAAGCCTCACCCTACACCTGGTCTCCCTTTATACCTGGTCTCCCTTCACACCTGGCACAGAGCTCTCTACCAGTATTCAGAGACATCTACTCAGTAGTAATTACTGTCTCTCTGACCAATCAAAATTTTAAGTATTTCATACTGAATTAATAGGTTCAAAAAGAGAGAGCAACCTGAAGTGCTTCAGAATATCCTATAAGAAACAAGCCTGGGACCTTATCATAGTGATATCCAGCTGGCTTCTTGACAGAAAAGCAATCAGGTTTAATTTCCTTGATCAACTCAAACAGGTGAATGAGTACACTCGTAGCACAAGTTCTATCAATGTAACAGGTGTGATCTGGTCAGTATTGCCTCACTCACCTAGACAGAAAGCCATACAGCCTTATTTAAGCATCCATGATTTCTGGACTCAATTTATGAGAAGCTCTAAGAAACATCTCTTTAATAATTTCATAAGAAATTATGAAGCAAACAGATTCCAAACAGCCACTGATAAGAAAAAACATGAACAGTGTGGGAAATAACATGACTTAGCATTAGACTTGGGAAGTCAGAAGGGTTTCCATCAGAATTTAAAGCATTGGCTATATTGTCTGTAATTTCTCTCATTGGTGTTGCAATAATTTTTCTGTTTCTCCAGCTCTAGGTTAATGCTAGCTAAGCACAAGTCTTGCCTTCCAACACCAACAGATTTTCTTTGCAGCAGACAGTCAGTCTGTAGACCTTAATTCAAAAATAGTTAAAAGTAAAGTTCTATCCCAGTTTCTGACATGAAGAACACCTGCTGCTCCAAATAAGGTACTCTGCTAAGATGAGGCATATAGGAAAGAGAGCAAGCCTATTCTCCTTAAACTTCATGAATAAGAGCACCCTCTAATCACTGGAGTCTTGAACATAAGGGAAATAGATTACATCTGTGATCTCTGTACTGTGTGCAACACAGCAGACCAATGTTTTCAGGAAATGTTTCAGTACAACTCCTGAGTACAAGAGGTTTGTAAATCTTTCAGAGGCACACCACAGTATTCCACATCAGGAGGAATGTAACTTCATACACATTTAATGGCATAAAGTAGCACTTAAATATCAAGCTGTAATTCTCCATGTAAATTTGCTCAGGATCTCAGTTTCTTAGCAAGAGGAATACCAGATACTGCAATGTTTAAATAAACAGTTTGGATACTCTTTATTCACTGATAAACTCCTAAATCCACGGGCTAGATGTGTAAGACTAATACAGTATCTAAAACTATTAAAAAACAACCTTATTTGGTTGCAACAGTCTAGGTGGAGCTGACTCATTCTGGTAAATCTTGGTTAGCATGCAGCATAATGGAGATCATGACCCTCCAGGGGAATTCACTGTTACACACACTGTGTGCTTACATTTGTCCAGAAAGAAATTCCTCCCTTGCTGAAAGTCATAAGGAAATTGTTCAGTGTTGCTGTTGGAAAAAAAATCTATCATTTTTGACAAGAAAAACTTGCTCCAGCCCTTGTTAGAAAGAAAGTCTACTTAAAAGTATTATAGGCAGCTCCACTTTTGACTGAGGAATTGGTCAGTAATGCTGCTGCTACAGCTTGAAATTATGGCATCACTGGCATATTATCTCAGGAAGTTTTTTGGCTCCTAATGAATACTGACCACAAGAAAGGAAGACTCCTTGGAAGAAGCTAGCTCACTCCCCAGAAGATACAGTTCTTCATGTGATTACATAGATCCACAGAAAGCATCTCCTGTTTGCAGTGGACACTGGAGTGGGTGATCTTGCTACTATATGAAGATATTATTTATATTTGCACTGAAAGTTCAAATTTCTCCCTTAGACATTTATGTAAACAGCTCCTCTCACTGATAAAAAGTACACAGTGGGTGAGTAGTTTGGCAACTTCATAAAATGCAAAATAAATCAGAACATATTTGTATTTGAAACAATGGCATAAATTCTAATTGACAGTGTCTATCAGAAGAAGTGCAGTACAGCAGAAGCAAAAACAAAAGCAGAAAGCTAACCTTGGTTGAAAAAATGCTAAAACCTTTCTTATACAGACACAACTTGAGTCACCTACACACTTGGAACCTATTTCATGAAGAGGGGAAAATATTGCTAGTGCAATGAATTTAAATCACTTAGCAAACATTAAATATGCAACACATCTGTTATGGAGGTTAGTACTATTTACTCACTGTGATACAGGTGCATGAACATAGACCCAGAGACTTAAAACACCGATTTACACGCAACAGAACACAAAAGTAAGGCAAAACCCTTTACTAGGTCATGTTGAAACAGAACAAGAATCCCTGCCTCCCAGAATTACCTAGCCCAAGAGGTCCACCTCTTTGGGAGTATTTCTGATGTTCAAGAAATAAATAAGCTGAACTATCTCCATCTGTCCTAACAGTTCATGGTTGTCAGGGGAACAATCTGAAAAACACAGCTTGACTTACTGTATCAGGTAACACAGCCCTTATCTGCCATAGAGAAGACAAAGCCTCAGGCTTTAATTCAGGATGAGGAGAGAGCGGGAAAAAAAAGGGAACAAGATTTTTCCCTGGTAGGCTAGCTAACCGTCTCCACAGATGGCCCCACAACTTTCATTTAATCTAGAACAATGAAATCTGAGGCAACTCCATGTTTCACCACTTCTGAGCACAAAAGAGCAGGTAGGTTAAAAAAATTACATCGGTTAAGCAATTAGGTTTCCAAGCATTCTGTTAATCACTTCCTTGTCATAAGCACATGCAGAGCATACACTGCACACCTATTACAGTAATGCCAGAGTAGCTCTACTGAGGTTATGATTCCTCTCTTCCTCAGATTTCATGTTGTGATGGTTGCTACGATTGTAGTTACCCAACAGCAAATACAGCTTTTGTATTTTATGGGTGGGAAAAGAGAACTTTTTTTTTTTAAGATAATGGATCCATTAGAGCCATGAGTAATCAGACTGGTTTTGTTCCTGCAAGGAGCTCCCATGCATTTGCTAAAACCACATGGAAATGTGAGTATTTCTTCACACTTCTGCTGTCGCCAAGCACAGGATTTTGCACACAGGTCAGCGTGAAGCTGACTCACTAATAGTATACTAAATGCAGCATTTTCACTTTAGTTCCCCTGAGCAAACAACAGGCTTATGCCAACTAAGGTTCTCATTCATACCCAAGGACCAAAGGTAAATGTGATCCTTTCTAAAGAAGATCACATGTCTATCCTAGTACTTCCATATACCGTCTCATTTTTGTACCTGCTCATGTCTGGCATTCCTCCTCTCCTTGACTGAAAACATAATACTTTCTTCAATAATGTTGCTTTCTATGTTTCTTTCCCTGTTTTCTTTCTCCCATTCTCATTCAAATGCACTTATTTTACCCTGAATGGACAGGACCCACTTCTAATATAATTTTCTACTCACACCAAAAGAGATACAGTTTGCATTCATAACACAATTTGCATTTCTATTGTATTACCATTTCCAACTGACCCCAGCCATCTTGTTAATGCCTTTCAAGTTTTCACACAGGTACAAGCAGACTTCTAACAATGGCTCTTCTTCAAATTCCAGCCTGTACTCAGAGCTGGCCACCACACTGCTTGCCAGCTGCCCAGAACTCTGGGTCTAGTTTGTCAGCTTGTATTAAATCCTAGATCTATGAGACTGGGACAACTGGAAGGTATTTGCTGTATTTCAAGATTTGATAATAATTTTTCAGAATCAGTCCATAGCAGAGCTGACATACATTGTGGCTAGATAGGTCAAACTTTGGTCATAAATATGAATAATCATCCTCAGTAGTTAGATTAAATTTGCTGAAACCTTTGCAATATGGGCACAAGAGTTTTTTTAATCCCAGTAAATTATGTTGAATAAAATGTGTTTCAAGGCACTTGCCAGTTACTTGTGTTACTAGCTGACAAAAAATTACAATTCTTTGCAAGATTTCTTATTGTCTCCAGTTCACAGCAGCCACTCAACAGTGAATCTGTCCACATTTCAGTCAGAAGAATCAGCAGGAACTTGTAGCAGTAGCTTGTACACCTGTTTAAGCCACCCTACAAACTCGCCGTTTGATGAGACAGCATAGTTCAGAAACACTTCCAGCTCAAGAAAAAAACATGCTAATTAAAAACAATGTAAATTGTACACTGGCAAAAACATGGGAAGCAGTCCAGGAAAGACTTCACTCTTGTCATTCTTCATCAGGAGATTGTCCCTTAGAAAGACTGAGTTTCTGGAATCCCCACTAATCTGGAATCCCCACTAAAGCCATTGCATAAGCAGTTGATGGCAGGGTCACACCTAGGGTACCATGGAAGCACCACCCAGTCACCTGGTCCCACTGGCACACCAGATTGGAATAACTCTCACCTAATCAGATGGTCTAGTTCCATACAGCCAAGAGTGTAACTGCACCCTGAAGCAGCTCTGCAGGCACACAGTCAAATGAATTCATCCAGACCTATCTAAAGTTATACAACTGTTTACCATACTTTATGAAAGCAGTTTATCTTCTTTTATGGGACATTATCTGCCCGGCTGTGATGTTTTATGTGCTTCGCTCCCAGTCCATTTCTAAACCACTGGGAATGAAGAGCTTAAGCGAAAAGGACCACATTCAGCAACAATTTAAGCAACTGCTTGCAGGAATCATCCAGAGGAAAAAAAATGTTATTTTCTAGGTATGTCTTAATTTACGAGGCTTCTTCATCAAGAACTTGTAACATAGGTGTGTAGGACTCAGGATCAATTTAGTAAATGGATCCCAAAAATTAAGGCAGTGACACTTCTCCTCCATCCTGGACAAGGACAGGTAGTAGAAGCAATGTACATGCCTGCTGTTTCAAAGTACCATCTCAAAACACAAGGCAATGGGCATTTTTTTTTTAACCTTAGAGTAGTGCAGGTTACCCCAGGCTGACAAGATGAGCTCTCAGAATGGTCTGACAGCCCTTCCCCCCCTTTTAAACTGCGCACACACCCCGAGTGGAGGGGGAGCGGCCTGCGCGGCCTCCAAGGGTCACCAGCACCCAGAGGCCTGTAGAGCAGCAGAGCCCTGAAGGAGGTAGCCAGGCCTGGGCTCCTCAGCATGCAGGTGCCAGCGCACTGACCCACACCCTATCCGAGGAGGTGTCAGGCAGCCCTGCGCAGCCCCAGCCCCTTGCTGCCTCAAAGCACGCCACGGCCTCACCTTTGTGTGAGCTGCAACATGTTTACCCTCCCACTTCCTTGTTC
Organism: Pogoniulus pusillus; assembly: GCF_015220805.1. Taxonomy (NCBI): domain Eukaryota; kingdom Metazoa; phylum Chordata; class Aves; order Piciformes; family Lybiidae; genus Pogoniulus; species Pogoniulus pusillus. The sequence goes on from NC_087269.1 coordinate 17,640,938, forward strand.
TACTTAGGCACAAGGACCATAAACCACCCAGGTGGCACAGTTGAGCCCTCACTGGCACGGAGAGGTGGAAGAGGAGAGGGATGGCGGCCAATCCTCTGCTCCATGTCAGAAGGGTACCCCGAGTGCCACCGTGGTGGTTGGGAGCGCAGCCCTTCCCTTAGGGCTGGTGCTGCCACCTGGAGTGGGTCTCTCATGCCTGCTGGCCACCCTCATGCTGGGGTCCAGGAACACACCAGGGGGCAACAGGTCCTACTTCCCCTTCTTCTCGGACTTCAGGGGCCACAATGTGACAGCCCTGCGTGTTGGTGAGTCGTCTGCCCTGGCCTCCATCTTTTTGCTGGCCTTGGTGGGAAATGTCTGGGGCATCTGCTTGCTGGTGCGGCGGCAGCAGCACCGCTTGAGCGCTGCCAACTGCCTCGTCCTCAACCTCTTCTGTGCCGACCTGCTGTTCATCACCTCCATCCCATTCATCGCCGTTGTGCGGTGGACGGAGTCCTGGGAGCTGGGCAACTTCGTCTGCCACATGCTCTTCTACGTGGTGAGCCTCAGCGGCGCCGTCGTCATCCTCTCTCTCTCGGCCGTCAGCCTGGAACGCGTCGTCAGCATCGCCCGACTGCGCCACGCTGCGTTCCGCCGCCGCAAGGCGCTGGCCGCCGCCCTCCTTTTCATCTGGGGGTTTGCCGCCCTCGCCACCCTCCCGCTCTGCTGCTTCTTCACCGTAGTGCGGCTGCCTGCTGCCGCCGGTGAGGTGAGAGAGAGCGCCGAGCAGAGCCTGCAGAGAGGAAGTGTGCACTAGGGGAGAGCAAGCGCGGGAGACGTCAGGATTCGAGATAGGGAGGTGGGCTGGGGACTAGACGGCGAGTGAGGCTCGTCCGCCTCTATCGCCGAGTGGACAGCGATGGGGAGCAAGCAGCGCTCCGTGTTCCGGGCACGGTCATGCCTGCAGAAACAACCGAAGCTCTCCGCGGCAGGGCCGCCCGGGAGACCCGCACCGGCGGCCGCCGTCCCCTCCCGCCCCACTATCCTGGCAGGCCCTGCCGTTAGGTGTGAAATGTGTATCGTGTGGCGTTTCTTTGTGTTCCCAGTGCGGCTCCAACTCTCAGCATACTTCTCCCTTAGCGGAGGGTCAGCTCCTGGGAGAGCTGCCCAGTGCCATGTGGCAATCTCTGCAGAAATGGCCACGCACAGATTTTACAGTCTAGTATTTGTAAATGCGTTTAGAAGCACATTCAGAATGATAAACAAACACATGATGAAGTTTCAACGTCTCCAAGTTTCCATTTTAAAACTTCCATTAGCATTTGCTGTTAAATTTATGGCAATAGTTAAATTGTGGACAATGCCTGTGTTTGTAATTATATGGGCTTTTAAAACCCTGTGGTAATGTGTTAGTTGACTGCTCTGTTTAAGTAGAAAGTTTCCACAGACTTGGTATAGTCTCCAGCCATTTTCTCCAGAGGCATAAAAGGAGAGAAGGACAAGTTTGTAGTAAAAATCGCAGTACTATGTTAATTTTCTTCCTTTCTTTGTAAACAGGACATTCATATTTGCACACTAGTTTGGCCCACCATTGCAGGAGAAATAGTTTGGGATGTGACCTTTGCTGTTGTTTTCTTTCTAATACCGGGATTAATCATTGTCTTCAGTTATTCCAAAATCTTACAGGTATGTTTTTCCTTTAAATTTTGTTGTAGAGTGAAGAGATGTAAATATAAATGGTAACTCAAAATATTGCAACTGAATACAAATAGACTTAAAGGGAATAGACATAATTTGCTCAGTAAATGGTAATTGTGACGTAAAATGAGCACGTCACTCTGTACATAATGTATCAGCTAAAAGCATTCCTGAGCAGCACATGACTGGAAGCCCAACACAAAGTTTACCTTCATATATATGTATGTATCGTTTCATATTCTCCATTTATGTGCTGTTTGTTTTTAAAGACTGTCAATCTTTCAAATGCTAAGAGTCAAGCACCTGTAATAACTGAAAACTAGATTTTGGTTTCCTTGAGCCTAAACTCAAGTCATAAGGGATTTGTAAGAAAGCAAAGAGAAGAAGGTCTAGAAAAAATCCATCCCCTTTTATATCTGCTAATTTTTGTTGTCTGTTTTTAGTACGCAGATATTGTTATACTTATTCCTCCACAATTTCAAACTTTGCGAACAAAACCCTGTAAGTTAAACACTGCTTTTACTTTTCTTTCTGAACGGATGTTATTTAACTCCAGAAATACAGGCCAAGACACCAGGCACCACAGAATTTTAATCTCTCTTCTAGCAACATATTACCTACCTAAATTCCTTATAAAACGTCTGGTTTCTTTTTCTTTCATCTCCCAAAACCAGAGTGAATAAGAAATTGAAATCTTCAAATTAGGCAATATCTAGTATTTAACAAGTGCCTCCAAAAGATTTCTGATTCCTGTATTAGGTAATTAAACTTCTTATACTATACTTAAGGAAAATTACAGGCTTTGGAAAGGAACTTTGAAAATTCAGATTATTGAGCAGGGAATCAACTGATGAAATGAAGAGCACCAAGGGGCTGTGGGTACATGCAGCAAACTGCATGAACCTAGGACCTAGAATCTGGGCTCTACATAGACTTGCCTATTGCATCAGGCTTAAACTCATTGTCAAAATCATCAGCTCTTAGTTCTGTACGCTCTATGAGCTCATTATAACTTTGAGGTAAAGGCATTAGGTAAACCTTTTGTAGTGAAGTAAAGCACTTGCCTTTTGTAAGTTCGTATTTGCTGTAGGCAAAGAATGTAGTTAGTGAAGACTCTGAGCCCTTTTAAAATAACTGCAAAGAACTGCAGGCCAAGGAATATCACAGTCCCTGGTCAGAGACCAGGAATGGAGTTTCTCTTCTCTTTGCAGACTCTAGATAACAACTAAGTCTAGAAAGCATCATGACACATAGGAATTAGAAGCCCAGGAAAGTGTTTGGAATTCTGGATTACAAAACAGCCTCATGCTGCTATACTCACATTTCTTTTCCAATTTGATAACACAAATGCTAAGATGTGTTACCATTTCTCCTGAACCCCAAAAGTTAATGGAGCCTACAGCAGAAACCTGTCTGTTAAAACTTGAGTTTTCTATCTCACATGGCTCTCCAGGAAGCAAGAAGAACTCAGCTGGAGAATGTCTTCATTCCTGAGTCATTCTTAATAGCAGAATGACTCTGACTTGATGAGAACAGTCCATGATGCCAGTGCACACACAGTGCAATGCTCAGTGTTGCTGAAAGCAGTTCAAAGCACTCACGTATTCAAATAACACGGATTAGAATCCTTGATCTGTAATGAAGGTATTTGTTTATGCACTGTTTCCCCTCAAATGAGGCAAGACTTAGATTATAGGCTGGAACTAGTAAAAGTGCTTGTGTTCTGGAAGTTATGTACTTGTATATATATCACTTCTAAGTTCCTGGTTCTAATAGCATGGTCCAGATGTCCACAGTAGATATCTAGATTCCTTATACTAGGCAGACTGAAAAGGAGCCCCAAACATATCACTGCCACTCCTATTCATTTGAGCACTTAATTAAGATGCAGCTGTGTCTCATTTACTGCAGTGCTAGATGTTCTTTAGGGTCCCTTCCAACACAAACCATTCTATGATTGTGTGATTCTTGCATTCTTAGTTGTAGGCTGTGTAGTTCTGTTGGGAAAGGTGAAGAGTACTTCCATGGGGCAGATACAGAGGTATCTGATGAGAACATTCTATAGCCGTTTTGAACAGTGGAGGCTGAGTAGAGTATGGAACTCGGGTTCCCCACGTTTGTATTAGAAGTGGGTATTAGTCCTTTGTATTCTTGCTAAGACAGGCTAGGTCTTCTTGGAGAGCAACTCTTGCATCAGATTGTTTGGAGGAGTTAGACTAATTTCTGGATTTCATATGGGTACAGCCGATCATCAGGCTAGAATAGTTTTACATGCTCAAAACATCAGAATTATCTGTCCCTTTTAAATGAGGGAAGCAGATGGTGAGACTGTCCTCAGATTCAGCAGCTGCTGAGAAGCCCATTTTTGGATCGTGAATTTTGATTTATGCACTTACATTCTGTTGAGATCTTTGGTATCTGTCTAGGTTCTTAATAAATGTCTATTCTAAGACATCTATCTCTCTGACAAAATCAGAAAGCTTGTCCTTTAGTTATTGACAAAGGAAAACGTTGCACAAAAAAGTGGTAGGAAGAATCTTCCACTTTTTGACTTTCCTCCTTAGACATCAAATAGGTCCAGGCATTTGAAAATCCTGTGCAGGGTGTAAAATGACATCTCAATTATTTAATATAAATGTTTCCTTGCTAAATATTTCAAATATTGTTTAGTTTGCATCAGACACATGAATGTAACAGACTTAACTGTGCTATGCTACCTTCAGTGCAGACAGGGATGTAAAGCATGAGATTTAGAATTTTCTTCAAGCCATTGGGAGTCAATATTCTGTCTAATGAGAGGTGATTCATACTTAGGAATTCTAGACTCCCAAACTACCCATAAACACATAGACTCATAGAATCAAGCAGGTTGGAAGAGATCATCCAGTCCAACCTAGCCCCCAGCCCTATCCAGTCAACCAGACCATGGCACCAAGTGCCTCATCCAGGCTCCAATATATCTCTTCATATTTTCATACTGACAAAAGGATCCATAAGATTTCAAGCTAATTCATAGAATTCTGAATAGTAACTGGAAAACTGAAAGTTTACACAAAAAAAACATAAAATCCAATCTGTATTTAAAACATACAATAAGTTACTGTAATAAATTCATGCTGCTTCTAATATCTACCTTATAACACCAGCCTGGGTGAAAGACAATTGGATTACATCCCTTCATGCACATCAGTGGAATTGTCAACCATGTTCCAGGTCACATTTGTGGAAAAAAACCCAATTATTTATTTAGATAGGTCCTGATATGAAGTTTATGGGATTTCATGAATAATTAAGGCTCTTTTTTTGTACAGAAAAGTACTTATGGCTGGTACAGAGCCATGAGGAGAGAAACCAGCTTATCTAATATTGAGGTGAGTTCTGAGCGAAGAGGAAAATAAGATAGCTAGTAAAGTGAGAATGTTTGAAATTGAATAATTAACAAAAAGTAAAAAATGGAATTTGGCAATGCCATTCTTGTAGTCAAAAGAGAAGCATCACATGCCAAGATTTACGCTTGCTAAAATGTATTGTAGGTTTCAACTAAAATTACTTTCTTCTATTTTACTGCAGATTACAAAAGCATCAAGACGGAGTTTAAATGCTGGTTTAGCCTACTCAGAAAATCATCAGATTCGTGTTTCCCAGCAAGACTACAAACTATTCCGAGCCCTCATTTTGTTGATGATTTCATTCTTTATCATGTGGAGCCCAATTATGATAACTATTATTTTAATTTTAGTCCAGAACTACAAACAAGATTTAAGTATTTTGCCATCTGTTTTCTTCTGGATAGTGTTATTCACTTTTGCCAACTCTGCTGTCAACCCGATTTTGTATAATGTTGCCCATTTCAGGCGTAAATGTGAGGAAATTCTTTTGTGTTGTACAGGGATCCCTTTAAGGCATGGTGCTGGGACAGAAACCACTGCAAGAAGAAGTAACCATGAACAACCACATTTATCTTTTGTCACTAAATAATTGTTTAAAGTCTAAGCTGTGCAGCACTGTGGGTGTCAGTGTCTACACTATATCAGGTTGAATAGGTCACTATGTGATAGTATTATATGCCAGAGAAGGAAAAAAAAAGCCCCTAAATCTGTATGTTTAATTCAGGTAAAATTCTCTTGACTTTACTGTTCTGCCTCAGTGAGACTGGGACAATTTAATCCAATGAATTGTATTCTTCATTTACACTGAAATAAATAGGATTAAGGCAGTGAATTTGGTGAATGTAAAATAGTGGAAATAAGTTCTTTCAAGATTAATTAATTTCTGTGAGGGTACATTTTCAGTTGGCATAAATGTCATTAATGAAAGTTAGAGGGAGTCTATATCAAGAAGGCAAGTGATCCATTTTTACTCTTTATTTTCTGCTGAGTAAGAGAGGTCAACCTTCTAGTGAAATGTGTATTCTCTGAAAGTATTTGCTCTTCCTTTTAATTTAAAAAGATACTTGATTATATGCCTCAACAGCTGACTACTTGAACGTTAGATTGAGCAAACAAAATTATAAACATGGATTATCATCAAGTGAGTGATGAATTTGGTTCCACCTCAAAAATATGGACTTAATGCCTGTCAGTTTATAAATAGTAAATAAATAATGGTTTATTTGTTGTGTGTAACATAGTTCTTATAAAAGGATTCAATTTTTTTTTTATGTCTTCAGTACTCTTATAATGAAGTTAATCAGTATATATAGGGTCAATGAAATTCCTTCTTCTTATCTAAATGCTACTGGGATCAGTTTCCAGTATTTCCTTAAAAAAAAAGTGACATTCTATTCGAAAATAAATTAAAATACATATATTTTTTGAACTTTTAAATTAAAACTCTTTTAGTCAGAAATTTAAACCTCAAAAAAAAGATTGAATTCATTATCATCTGTTGTCAGTTCAAAATAGTGCATTAAGATCATAGTTTACTAATAAAACCACCGCCTGTATATGCACAGATTTGCATACAAACAACTTGCACCCCCTGTCATCCAAGTTTATTAAAATATTTAATTGGTTTATTAACAAGGTGAGCTACAGAGGCCAGATAAATATACTCAAAATCTAAATGAAGGTTTTCAAGAGAACACCCAATCACTGCATTAACTTTACATCCATGATGCTGTTATGTGGTTTCTTTCCATAGTTTTGGGTCTCCTTAAGAGCAAAATCCTGAAACAAACAAAACCCAAAATTTTAATTGCCAACTACAGTAGAAAAAAACTAAAATACACAAACTTTCACAGAATTTTAAATACATATGTATCTAATAGCTTTTCAATGCACTTGAGTCTAGCAGTCTCTTACGTGTAATAATGATGACAATGCCTGGCAGTTTTATCATTCCAAAGAATTTTCATCTCCAAACAGTGCAGGAATTCATCCAATCTGTCCTATGTGTTTTAATAATTTTTGTACATCTGTTAGCTTTGGGTTTTTCTTAGGAACTTACTTTGAATACACTGTTAATTTTAAAAGTTAATGAAAATTCTTTGGGAAAAAGTATTTAGCTTCAGGAATTACACACAGTGAGGAACAGATACAAGCCTATTCTTGCAGCATCTACTGATGTCAATCAGAGTTTTATCACAAAACCAGTGGAATGCATGTCAGCACAAGCAGTTAAGTTGGCTTTTTTTTCACTACTTCTCTACCTCTTAATAGCAGAATTAAAAAGTAAGTAGCAAGGCTTCAAATCCACACACAAAAAGTTGAATCACGAAGAAGAATAAATCAGTATGGTCCCTTTTGGTTTTGTTTATACTTCCTTGCAAAAGACAGCACTATATTTATGGCTGTGTGAGCTTCATACAGTGCAGAATTAATACAAACACAAATCCCACCATGATGAAACAGACCAGAACTTGCACTAGCCCAATATCCTGATTTTGGAATGGCATGGTACTTCCTCTGGGTTTGACAGTTGTGCAAACAACAACCAGAACACACCTCTCAAAGAGCACAACAGCTGTATATATACATTTTATCTTAGTTAAAAATAGTTATATTTTTTTAAAAAATCCCTGTTCTCATCATTTTGGTTTCTCATCTTCAGAAATTTTCATCTGAAGAGCAGTGAATGCAGAATTCAAAACAAAAAAGTGACATCAATTGATACGACGTTGTTTCTTTCATCCTACCCTTTATGCATTCAGACATATAATTCACAAAAGATAATTTAATTTGCATTTGTGGTGTCTCCTTGACTGCCTCAAATACCCACTCTTCTATGTTGTCTCTGAATTCTTTTTCAAGACAAAATTTTTATTTTCGTTGTGGTGAGGCACTTTTCCTGGTCACCGTTCAGTATTCTAAACACACCCCCATCTCTAGTAGGTCTTTCGGGTACCCTGTTATCAGCATACCCACATTACAGCGTGGCAATATATATTATTCTCTGTTTATAGATCAGATGAACAGGTAATGGAGCCACAAGAGCTGACTGAGCTCATCTGTTCTGACTTTATTTGTAACACACAGAAGTTCCTTCAGTCAATCTCGGTTTATTCTAACGTGTCCTTTAGAAAAGCCTTTAATCTTGATTTACAGATTTCAGTGATGAAGAACATACAACAACAGCTCATGGTAAACTGTTCCAAAGGTTAATGACCTTTGGAGTTAAACAAGTGGCTATTTATTTCTGCTCTGAATGTGTCCAGTTTAAAGTTCCATCCATTTTAATTTGCTATTCCTGTTTTTAAGTCCTTTATCATCAAATTCCCTTTGCTTGTGTGGACAAGCACAGACTTGCACAGGTCAGCCTGTAACCTCTTCATGATGAGAAAATATCAAGGTCTTTGAAGCACTCACTAGAGGACACGTTTTACAAACTCTTGATCATTTTATCTTCTCTTGGTTGAAACTCCTAATTCATCCTTGATACCCTTTCCAGTTACCACTATCATCAAACATGACATAGCAAGGAGACTTATGCCAAGCACAACAGTCTCATATTAGTCTGTAAATTAATCTTTTGCACTCTTGGTTTATGCACCCAAGACTGACTTCAAATATTTGCCACAGCATTACTTTGTGAGTTCACATTCAGCTGATTCACCAGTCAAATCTGCAATTTTCCAGACTGGGGGAGATGGGGGTAGGTGCAGCAGAGGCAGGAGTGGGATAGGTATGCTACTATTTTATTTTCCTAAATATTCTGATCTTTTGTCTTCATTACATTTTCTTCCATGTAATTGATTAAAGTAGCATAAATTACTTTTTAACCTTTGCTGATATACTTGAATACAAGTGAGCTTATGTGTATCCTTCCCCATGTTACAAGCTCAATCTGACTACATGATGCAAGATAGAGTCATATTTTCAGTATGAGGAATATGTCTTTCTCCCACAGCCCTTTGTGAAATGTTAGCACAAGGACCTGTGAGAAAGGGTCTGCAATAAAGTATTCTAAGGTATGATTTTCCATAAAAGCCTTATATGAAGAATTTTTCAAATCATTTTTTTTTTAAAGTGTGTTCTATTCCTTTCAAAAACTATTTTATTGAGAAAGGCAACAAGTTCTAGGTAGAGAGACAGTTTCTTTTTTACAGCAACTGTGAAGTTTATCCTGACTATGTTTACTCATACTACATTGATTTAATTGTTTTACAACTTCCTCTAATTATTGTTCCAGTTAAGATGATATGCCACATAAAAAGATGTACACCTTAGCTCTCCTTCAGATAAGGGCAGTAAAAGGTGGAAATAACTTATAACAAGCTTCAGTTTTCTAAAGACAGTATTACAGCTACTGAGTGAAATACTTAATGGATTTGCTATTGAATGAGCAAGAAACTTTCAGGGCTTTAGCCTTTAAATCTGAAATTAAATTATTTAGAAAACAAAATGTTCTTACCGTTATGAAGAATAACTCTGTATTTTCTGTCCAAGCAGAGGTCTATCTGCCTTTGCCTGACAATTTTCTGTGCCTCTGGTGGCAATCCCTTGGGGTCCCGGGAGAACACAAAAGAATAGCTATCAGCACAAGTGCCATCTTCATTTAGTTGACGGCAGGAGTAATGAAGAGCATAAGTATCATAATCTGTGTCCACCACCCAGTGATCATCATCTGGAAGAAACCATAGCAAAGAAGCAAGGGAGTTAGAAACACAAGTAAAATCTAGTAGATCTCAAGAAACTGAAGCCATAACTCTGTGAAGAAAATAAAAGGATGAAGATTGGTATAAATGGTAACACATTACCTCGAAGTTTATTTCTGTGCCCGGTATTTACTTCTGTGTTTTGGGGGAAATTTTGTTTTAAAAAAGAAAACAAGCATATTTATCAGGGACAGTGGTGGAGAGAAGAGGAAACTGTTGGCATCACTTCTCCTTTAACATGAGCACAGAACAAGAGCAGCACGAATATAGTACTAATAAATGCCTTGCAAATCCATGCCTGCACAGCATTATAAAATGTGGCAACAAATACACAAAAGAACTGTGTATTATTATAGATACCATAAAATACCATGAAAGGGCTTTTTTATTTGTTTAAACCAGAAAAAGGGAACAGTCTGGTAAAAAATTGTTTTAAAAAAATAGAGAAGGTGAATCTGCTCTTGGGCATGCCAGTCAGGCTCCAGATTACTCAAAGTTGTAACTATTTTCCTACCAGGGATATTACTTACACTTATTTTAAAGGAAAAACATTATCATGGTGTTTTCATGTGTATTAGAAATGTATTTGCTACAAGCTCTATCAGAAACCCTCTTCTCCAAGCACAGTTACAATTAATCTGATAAATACCTGGTCACACAGACACTCTGTGCTAACAGAAGTGAACCCATGTAAACCCAGTAAAAAATATCATCTGCGCCTGTCCTCTGTCTTCCTCCTGGACCAAAACATCCTCCCTTGAACTACACATGGGCTTGTGAAGACATTTTATGTTCCCACCACCATCTCTCCTATGGGTGAGGGCCAGAGTTTTTAGAAAGGTAGAGTCTGGGGACAGCAATCTGAAACATCCGTGAAAACATGATTCAGCAGCCTGCTGTGAGGAGATCAGCAACAATTCAAGTGCAGTTGGTATCCAAGGTGTTCTTTGTAACTGGCTTTGGACAGAACCAATCTTCACTCACTTCCAAATTCTGCCTGCTTCTTTTGGAAACAATCCGTGGATATGTCCTTGAGCTGCAAGTGTCTGAATCTCTACTTGACTCAGTAAACTAATTTTGCATGAGGCATCACAGAAAAATACAAATATATATGTGCTGGATCATATCTCCACATTTACAGACATGAGACTAGGCAAAATAACAGTTGCAGAATCCCTTTACCTGCTTGGCCTAGTCTGACATTAGGCTTTTCAGAGAGAACAGAAGCATCTGGTAACTGAGTTCTGAACTAAAACACAGCTTAAAATGCTTCATCTGCCTTTCATTTCTTTTCAGACAGTGACTTTCATTTATATTTTTGGGTAACAAACAAGATAAGATACACAAAGACCAAATCTCCACTTGTTTAAAGAAAGCCAAGCAGCTGCCCACATTAAAAGCAGTGATCACCATGTTCACATTAAGGCTTTGCTGTATGATAGTTATGCCGTTTAGGTGTATTTAAGAAATCCATCACTTTTTCCTTCCCCAGTATGGACATATAAGTAGGCTCCCAAGTAGTTCTGCACCTTTTATCGCTAAGTACTCACTTCCTTTCTGAAGAAAAGAGGCAACACCCCAGTATTTCATCTTGAACTTGGCAGGATCTTCCGTGTCAGTGAAAGAGCCAATCATGTCAGCACAGACATCCCAGTTACTGTAGCCAGAGAGAAAGGAGACATCACAATTCAGATCTAACAGCATGGGTTCAGTATGATTGTATGACTAGCACAGGGACAGAAGGTAGGATCAAAACACTAGGAAGTGAAGCACAAGCTTAGTGAAATGAGCAAAAGGAGGATTGCAAACAGCTTACTTGAAGAGTCTGACTCTGCCCTTTGCAGTGGCAGTCATTTGTCCATTCTCATCCACAGTGAACTGGGCTACCACATTATCCTGCAGAAACAGCCCCTCAGGATCCTTTTTTGCCATGGCATACCAGGTGCCACTGTACTGCAAGGAAATAAGAAACGCTGCAGTTAGACCTAGAAGTATGAAAAACGTTGCAAACAACATATTACAAATTAGGGGAGGTGACAGATGGGAGGGCATGCACAGCTTTGACATCATGCCTCAAATTTGTACATAAGAAGAAAATCTATTCCAACAACATAACCCACCAATATATCCTAGTACAGCTGGGGGTTGTGTGTGTAGGCATTTTTTGTTACCTTACTTGGATCTTCACATTTCCATTATTGAGAATTCAAAACATAGTGGGAAGAGGATAACAACTGGCAAATCATTGCAGATTTATGTATAAATGTTTCTGCTTGCAGTGAAATAACTCTGGAAACACCAGAGTATTACTTTTTCATAGAAGCAACAAAGTCACTGTACTCTGTTTAGACTTTACAGTTTGATAGCAGTCTCCTAAATCTCAGTTTGTGCAGTACTCCTTCATCAGATGCATCGCGATGCAGCATCTGTGGAGGTGTGAACGGCATCACACACTTCTGGTGTTTGTCTTTGAGTGAAAACGCGAGCAGACAGGCTTTCTAGCTTGGGAAAAGGAGGCAGGCACGACATCACAGACTCAGAAGAGAAGGATTTACCCTGTTTTTGTCGAAGTTTTCCTTGACTTTGAAGCTGCTTACTCGGCAGTCCCTCTCTGCTCTGCTGCTGCCCAGCAAGGCTAGCGCCAGCAGCAGCAGCCAGGGCACAGCTCGCTCGGAGTGGGCCATCTTGTTCCTGCAGCAACAGCAAACAGAGAGAGAACAGCATCAGAAACAAGCTCTGTCACTCGAGTGAGGAAGGGAAGAAGCTGTCCTGAGAGGTTCCCAGAGCATTATGCAGCTTTTCCTGATGCATGCGCCGGCAAGGCACCTGGCTTTCCCCAGCCCACCACAGGAGGATCCTTACAGACAGTGCCAGTCCCTGACGCCTCTTCAGTGCACAAGTGTTGATGGCAGTGTCGGACTGCCCAGATGGTGAATGCTTTATGTAGTCTCGGGGCTTTCGCAACCCCCTGAAGTACAAAGATAGCATTGGAGGGGAGGCAGGGAGGCGGGTTGATGGATGCTGCAGGCTGGGCCCCTTCATAACAACCTCTTGCGTAACACCCATGAGCTCAGGTGGTCTTTGACCCTGACCTGCAACCAAGCAGGTGCTATGAGCAAATGCTTCTCTTTGGTTTTCCTAACCCAAAGGCAGAACTCCTATCTGGGGAAAGGGGTGTGCATAGGTGTTGGGAGGAACAAAGAAGAAAGGCACCCCTTCTTTGCACTGAGGAGAGTGAGCGGCCTCCACCTCTTTACACATTGCAGTTCAAAGTTCTTCTTACCCAATGTGCTCAACCCAGTTACAAGGTGCAGACTTGTTTCCTCTACCTCCTCCCCAAATTCCTTTCCTCTCTTCCACTGATAAACAGTGGCAAACACCGTACATGCAAGCTTCTACTAATGTTTCTGAAAGCTTGGTCATGCAAAAACCTCTCCAGATCCTTGTGACTAGCTCCTTTTATTTCCCAAAGGCTGTCTTGTGTGCTAAACCACCTCACTATTGGCTCCCAGGGACAGGAACTGGGGTCTGCAAATCTTCAGGAAAGCAAAAGAGCACTTTTGTGTGTACTGCAAAGGTGATGGGACATACGCATGGTCTGCAAATACCCAAGTGCATGTAGGCACCACATCTGGCCCTTTTGAAAAAGAGCTTCCAGGATTTCTATTCTGTTTTTTGGCAAACTGTTTCCAGTTATATAAACCATTATTTTCTCCTGTCTGGGCAAGTTTTGCTGCCTCTCCGTCAATATTTGTTCTATAGTTTCAACATCTTTAGGAAGCGTTAGAGAAAACCTGTTAATTATTTTCTAGACATGTAACCAGAGCAGGATAGAAATGATTGTTTCCAAGAGAGCTAATTAACCTACCTTTTTTTCACCTCCCATTTTTGAAAGAATAAAGCTAGAAGCCTTTCAGTTGAAAGATCTGTGTTAGTTACTTTAAGAATTTTTAAATATCATCTAAATATGGCTATATCAATGTAGTATAAAAGAAGTAATAGAGAGTTAAAGCAATTTATTCAGCATGCCCCTTTGCAGAAGTTTACTTGAGCCTTCTGTTCCCTTAATTTATATATTATATATAATAAATAGGTGCAGTCTATTTGGTTTATCTCACTTCTCTGCCTTGTGTAAGATTTTTGTGCATAGAGAGCATGTTGTTGTTCACTTTCTCAAACATCAAATACCCAGGGGTGCTCCAAGACTCCTCTGAAGCCTTTGATTGCCTGGATAACATCAGGCACTACAAATTCCATTCTTGTTAATACTAAGCTTCTAATTGGAATGTATTTTACACAGATGCATATTAACTGTCTTGAAACTTTCAACAGTAGTCATTCAATAAGCCCAACATTTTCATTTTTAAATGGATTTTTTAAAGGTTTGCTAATTCCCACAGAGGCTGGAGAGAAAGCAATCTCTGTCCCTCCAATGGCTTTTAGAACCTTGCTCCAGCCTCTGGCAATGGTGATGCCAGTTATTTTTATATATATATATATATTCATTTTTGCAAAGCTTCTACAAAAGACTCATTGATCTTAGAATCATAGAATCAGCCAGGTTGGAAGATACCTCCAAGATCATCCAGTCCAGCCTATCACCCAGCCCTATCCAGTCATCTAGACCATGGCACTAAGTGCCTCATCCAGTCTTTTCTTGAACACCTCCAGGGACAGTGACTCCACCACCTCCCTGGGCAGCCCATTCCAGTGGCATTCATCATATTTAGAAGGTCATTATCAATATAGATTTTCTTTATTCAGTGTCTCACATGGCTAAGAAGAGGGATTATAGCTTCATTTACAATCTTTAAATCTGTTGCCTTCCTTAATACCAAAGAAAACAATTACTTCTTTATTCTCTGCCAATTCATGAAGTATTATTTCTCCTAAGTTTGTCCTCTTCAAAAATCTGTATACTGTTTTATATTCCAAGAGATGTTCTTTCTATTCAAATCTATTCTTAGGAAATTTTCTCAGTAACATAATTATCCACAACAATTCTGACAGTGCTTCTGAAAGGAATGTAAAGTCACTCATCCAAATTAATCAAAACCTGGTAAGATTTGATCACCCCTGCAAATCTATGTCAGTAATCCTATTGCACTTAACTGCATGTTGTCCTCAGCAGTTTTACAGACAGAAGACCAATCCACTGATCTTTGGCAACTTGTATCTGGTGGAGGTGCCTGGCAGAGTCTTAGCAGTTATTATTACTAATTCATTCAGCTCCTGAAGCCTGAGATCTCAATAAACCCTGGGAAGTGGCTGAGAAAACTCTTATTTTGATTTGTTATCGTTCTGGATTTGTGAGAGCACAGCTACAGTGAAAGCACACAAGTATTTCTCCTATTTCAAGAAGTGCAGAAGAGGAGCTGGGCAAATTGGTACAATTTGAATGTTACATAGCAGAAGTTTGGCTCTACGCCTTTTCTGGTTTAGCTATACTCTCAACTGCCTGCCTGAGACGTAGCTTATGTTAATGAAATTCTCTCATAGATAACAGCTAAAGCAATTACTTGGTTCAATAGGACAAGCTTTTTACACAAGAAGGCTCCTCTCTTGTCAGGTTGTGAGTGTATTGGAAAAAGGATGGCAGGGTGCTGGTGGACTAGCACCATTATGTAATTTCAAGGCTGATTTTTTCTCAATCCTAGCAGATGTAGCCATGCAACTATGTAAACTCATAAACAGTGTAAACTTTGCCTCAGTTACTAATCACTTGGATTGACTTGTGCTGTAGGTTCAGTTGAGAAACGATGCCAGCAAGTCATCCTCATCCAGATCTTTTGAATCTGCATATAGCACTGGCATATAATACTTCTTATGCAAACAGAAAGGAAAAGAGTTTGGATTTCGAATTGATTCTGAGAGCAATGTACACAGATCATGTCAATGGTGTCAGATGATTGTAAGTTTCTGGGAAAGCTCAGAGAAATAATTGTAAAACAATTATTAAAACATTAATAACACATGAAAACATGCAGATAACTTCTAATGCAAAACTTGTGCCAAGTTCAGCACCAAGCTTGATAAATATCATAGATGAACTTCCCATTCCAGTGTTTGAAGCTTGAATATTATGGAAAGCTTTTGAAATGTCAGTATGTGGTTTTGGAACCACATTTAATTGAAGAGGGAAAAATCTTCTGTGTTGAAATTTTGCCAAAAGGCAAAGAAAGGGGCTAACTTCTGGCAGTGATTCTGAGATTGAAATATTTTGTACATTAATAGTCTGTAAACTGTCTGCATTGTTTTCCATTAAGTAGAGCAACAGAAAATGCATAGAAAAGATTTGCAAAAGGAAGTGACTGAAAAAAAAGCTTTCATCATGGAAGCTATTTCAGTTTCAGTTATGCATTTATAATAAAAAGGAAGAAATGAGAGTCAAATTACTATTTAAAACATTTACAACACTGGAACAAAGAGCTTTAAGTATTAAAAGAACTGTAATTTTATTTGTGGTTGCAAGAATAAGTCTCACTCTTAGGAGAAAGCCAGCTCAAAGACTTGGCAGTGGGAAATGGAGCATCCATTTCCAGCCAGACTGCACATAGCTTGAAAGACTTTTTGCTTGTTTATTTATAGACTGTCATTCACAAACATGGCCATCTACTAAACCCTTAAGAGGCAGATTTTGAAGGGGAGTGAATGACTGCTGTGTGCACAGAGCAATGGATCCACTGCCCTGTGGAACCAGACTCCTACTAACAAGTGACAACAAATGGCATGAGCTGAGCCAAGGAGCTCCGTGTACTTTGTAAGGGACAACTATTTACACTGTCACCATCACAACAGTTCCCCATGGTGGCAGTTTGAGTACAGAGGTTAAGGACAGAATGGAATTGAAAAGATTGGCCTTTGCACCATGCCAGACTGTGTGTTACCTTTTCTTTGTAATTTAATGACATGACATTCTTCCTAAGGAGTAAATTTACACTGAACTCTTTATAAGCAGTATTTAAATAAACCTGATTTAAAATACTACCTTTATCCTCTATAGCAAACCTTTCTGAGGATTGCATTTGTGAGGGGTCAGCTGGAATACCTGACCCCAACTGACCAACGGATATTGCATACTATATGATGTCATGCTTAGCATACAAAGCTGAGGGAAGAAGTAAGAGGGGCATATTTGGGGTGATGATGTTTTGTCTTCCCAAGAAACCACTGTGCATGACAAAACCCTGCTTTCTGGGAGGTTGCTGAACATCTGCCCACTGATGGGAAGTGGTGATTAAATTCCTTGCTTTACTTTGCTTGCATGTATGGCTTTTAGTTTACCTTTCAGAGTGTCTTTTTCTCATCCTACAGGTCTCCTCACTTTTACCTTTCTGATTCCCTTCCCCATCCCATTGAGGAGTTAGTAGGCAAGTGGCCATGTGGTGCTTAGCTGCTGACTGGAGTGAACCCACAACTACTTTTTTCATGAACCCCTAGAGCTTATCATCAGTAGTTTAAAGAGACCGTGAAAATTTGCAACCATATGCAAAAAACCTAGCTCACCTAATAGATTGAATGTTTACATTTTAAAGATTACTTTTGCAAGAAAAGGGACAAAGTTATTTAAAAATAAATATGAAAGTTGTTGCTTTAAAGGTCCCTAAAACATAGTAGATCAGTGACATCAAAACATTTCAGTACCTGTTGCAAATACCTACAGAATATGTTATCACAACCTAATAGTTCAGAAAACCTGAAAACAACAGGTTTTCTGAATATGGTGCTCTTAAAATTGTAAATATGAAGCTCTGATGCTCAGCCAGTGGCCACAAAATTATCCACATCAGAAGCCATGCAATTAAAATAAATATATTTGATCTGTTTCTTCAGAAAATACATTTCCATTTCCGCAGAAAATCTCAACTGAATTAACAACATTCGCTGATATCAGGGTGGAAAAGAGACACTGAGATACAAACACGGAGCTGAACTGAGAAACCTTGTAAATACCTTTGACATTTATGTGCTGCTTGAACCTATTTAAATAACCACGTCTGTCAGTTATCCCTCTTAGGAGTTTACATGTATCACAAGGGCTTAGGAATGGTCTGATACTAAGAACTACTCCATAAATAGTTTGATTTATCTATTAACTACAAACGTCAAAGGCAAATAACATAATGTATTGAAAACACACATTACACATATTTCTGATCTTCTCTGAAATGAAAGCCATTCAAAAAATATAGCAACCTGCTTGTCAGTTTTAAATCAAACTACTTCAGCATACAAAAGAATCAAAGCCAAATATGTACAGGTTTTGTCATTAAAAGTGCTGTGAAAATGACTATGCAAGGTTAGTTTCCAGTGTTAAACTTCCATGCATGTAAAGGATTCTACTTTAAAATGTATTTTCATAATAGGTGATCTTAATAACAATTGTGAGAAAGATGACAGCAAAATCATGTTTGAAAGTGCCAACAATGTGAAACAGTTTGTTCACATAGTTTCTTGTGATACATTTCAATACAATTGTGAATTAACATTGCTAAATACAAAATGGTCAATAGCATGGCAGATAAGG
Source organism: Pogoniulus pusillus (assembly GCF_015220805.1). NCBI lineage: Eukaryota > Metazoa > Chordata > Aves > Piciformes > Lybiidae > Pogoniulus > Pogoniulus pusillus. Next base: position 17,659,237 of record NC_087269.1, read on the forward strand.
AGACTAAAGGAGATGGAATAGCAGATGTCTTATTCCATGACAGAAACCTTAAAGTTCTTCACAATACTAGGCCTAATTTATAACATTCATTAAAATACTAATATAAGGGGAAAAAAAAAACCAAACAAACCAACAAAACACAAATACACTATATTTTCTTAACTCTAAAGTGCAGACAATTCACACAGTCCCACTCTTGAACATCTTATTTTTTAAGGAGCAGAATTAAAAGCATTGAGCTGGAAATTAGAAGATGTCAGGTGAAGAGAAATAATATAACTCTGTGTGTAAATACATATAAAATTATTTTCAAATTTATGTTGCTTTTATGTCTCACTCAGATCATTACATTGTTCAAAGACTGAGGTATATGTTGTGCATTTCTTCTGCTGCTTTCTTGTGAAATGTACATGCATACAAGGGTGAGAATATCTTGCTGCACTGCAGTTGCACAGCCCTACCACAAAGTTAGTGTCACCAGTTCATATCAGTAGTGAAGATGCTGCAACCTAACACATCCACCAATGAGGGTCCTAAGCTGTCCTAAGGCTGCTAGGATTAAGTAACCCAGAGAGAGAAAAGGAACCATGGCAGAATGTGTCCATACTGTGCTGATTTTCACAGGCATTTAAAAATCTTTATGGCAACTGCAGTCTGTCAAAAAATTAGTGTCTTAATCAATGTTTCATATAATAGTCAGAGGGCAAACCAATGCATTGAGTTGGCTGCCATTGCACACCAATCACTGACTCGTTCCTTGTGCACGAGAGGATCATGCATGAGAGGTCAGTTGCCCATGTTGATTCTTTTAGATCTGTTGATAAAAATGGATGTTGACAGACCGTGGCCTCTGGCAGACATAGTTGTGCTTTGACAATTACTCTTTCAAAACCAAGAATTGCAAAGGGTCTATTTTTCTTACACTTAGAATCTCTTTTTGCTTCTGATCAGTGTGGATGTCACAAATCAAAACAAGACTACTTGTATGCGGCCCTCCTACTGTGTGGAAATTCAGATCTGTTTCAGTGAACACAGATCATTTGCCGTTGTAGTTGGCAGCCTTCTTAAACTCGTCCTTCTCTCTCGCATAGCCCTGGCGTGTTTGTTCCTAGATTTTCATCATTCCTTTTCCATTCATTTGAGTGATGTTGAACTTCTGATGGTAGGAAACCTCAAACATCTTACAAAGGTGCAAGCAGACTCAAGATTACCTATTTAGCTGCTGTCAGTTATTACTTTTTTCCCCACTATTTAAGAGAGCAGAGATCTCTCACTTTTTTTTCTGACTGTGCTCAGTAAAATTCTAATTATTTTACTCCATCTTATCCTGGGTAAATCACTTAAGCAAAGTCAGACTTTTGTAAGGTCTTTTGGATTTCATCCATTTCATGCATGTATAGCTTCATAATTGTTTACTTCTAATAATCTAGTTTTTATCATCTCCCAGCTATTTTAGAGGAAACAAAATTTTGTTAGTCTAATTTTTTTCTCAGTAGCATTCTGTTTTCCTTCACTTAATACCTCTAATAAATACACATGTGTTCATCAGCGCACGTGTATAACGAGGGTTAAGCATCTAAGTGGAAGTCCTCTTCCTATGTTTTAGTGGATACTTTTGTATGTATAGTCAAAATACATGCTGTAAGCAGAGGATATAACACACAGGTATGCATATCTACATGTCAGACAATTTTCTAAGGTCTAAGAATTAATGAGTTAGTTTAAAATGCTAAAATGATTCCCTTAGGATTTATGAGCTAAGAACGCTTGGGGATTTAGTGTCCTGACATCTCTTTAATTAGCAGTCTCCAAGATCTCACACTAAGAAGAAGCTAAGCCAGTGCCTTCTGTCATATCTCAAGAGTTTCAGAAGGATTTGAAGCCACAGAGGAAGGTGAATGTACTATGCCTGTGAGCTACACAATATGTACAAAGTACTGTTTTCTTACTAGTGTCAAGCTAGAACTTGCTACACTCTTACTTTGATGGTGATGCAGTTCTAAAAGAAATCCTAAGAACAATCCAGGAAAAATGGGTGAGGTAAATAAAGATGCCGTTGAAAAATACTTGGAGAACAACCCCCAGTTTGCCAAGGAATATTTTGACCGAAAAATGAGGGCAGAAGTGCTGGGAAGTATTTTTAACGTGAACCCTGGAGATGTGAAGGAAGGAGTCAGCTTCAAAGAAATGTCCCGTCTGGAGGAATCTAACATACTTTTTGAGCTGGTAACAGAAGTCCAGGATGAAGGAGGCACTATGGAAAAGACAGTGCACAAGGCCCTGCAGAGGCTGTCACAGCTGCTGGCAGCTGATCGGTGTAGTATGTTTATTTGTCGTTCCCGAAATGGTATTCCAGAGGTAGCCACCAGGCTTCTCGATGTCACTCCGACTTCCAGCTATGAGAAAAATTTGGTGGCACCAGAAAATGAGACTGTTTTCCCTCTGGACATTGGGATAGCAGGATGGGTTGCTCATAGCAAGAAGTTTTTTAATATCCCTGATGTGAAAAAGGTAAGTGACTTCTTTTGGGAACAGCTTTCTGTGCATTTGTTTACTTAGCTTCCTGTGCTGGGCTCATGGTACAAAGTCATTTTTTAAAAACATCCCAAAGAGAAATCCATATTAAAAGCATGAGAAAAGCACCAGTAGCTTGCTTAAAATCCAGTAGAATGACATCTAGTAGCCTAGTGAGGTAATTCAAATATCAATGTAATGTAATGTAATTTACTATTACAACAAAGGAGAATATTAGATTAGTAGAGACCATAAGAACTTGTGTTTCTGTTGATCAAGACAGACTCCTATTCTGTTGTCCACTATGGGCTTGCAAGTGTTCTCCTTTAATCATTCCATGTCACCATGCATGCACTTCTGAATACAATTAATTAGCAAATTTTGTAATGAGGATGCTTCCTTACAACTATGTGAATAAAGCAAGCTGAAAATCATGTTAACGGTTATGTTCAGCTTCAAACAACTTCATTTTTGAGGATGTCTATCCAGGTCCGGGGCTTTTGTTCAGAACCATCTATAGAAGGAGATTAATGAGCCAGAGCTGCTCTCACATTTTCAGAATTTCTGTTGTGTTTCCATGGGATAATTTTCCTTTAGCTTTGGGGGTGGTATGCATTAGTAAAGTTGCTACATGAAATGATGAGTGACCTAACAGAAATTTAACATGCATGAGAACTTCTTTAGAAATTGCTCTGCAATACACAGGCTGGATTCCATGATCTCCTTGGGTCCCTTCCAACCCCTAATATCCTCTGATGCTGTGAAACAAACATGCTTTCATTATTGTAGATTTCTTTAAAGATAGCTAACCTTGTGTCATCAAATGGTGACAGCTTCATTTCTTTCTAGTGTTACACGGAAAATGTCAGCATAGTCAAATGGTGGTAAGGTAATTATACCAGGTGACATTCAGGCTTCTCAGCATTTTCTGTACAGCAGTTTTAACATTCTGGGCCATTCTGGAGGTGGAAAACACCTCTGTGTCCTAAGCTCAAGGGAAATAAGAAAAGTCTTTATACACAGCAATTATCTATGTTTTCCAAGAGGTAAACAAAAAGTAATGTATTTTATCTTGTTAGAAGTTGTCAGACATAAAGAAATAAAGCACTACTTTTAAAGCCCTGGAACAAAAGAAAATGTGCTGGTATGTGAAAAGAACATTCCATTATATCGTAAACTACCTCAGGTGTGTAAGTAAGAACAACAGGAGCAAAGAGGACAATGACTTATTTGAGGAAACAAATGATTTGATGTATTTAACTGCCCCCTGAGATGCTTTCTTCGATAGCTGCTGACAAGAAGCATGTGATTCACTGCCCCTTACCACCGCATGGGGAGATTGGAGGATAATCCTTCTAAATTCATAAGGCTGATTACATGAGAAAAGATCAGGAGGATCAAGAAAGATGTGCCTTCTATCAGACACTGCACTGCTCCTTAATGTCATTATGTGAGAGGTGCCCAGAGCAAGGCTGCCCAAATATTTCTGCGTTTGCACTCAGATTTGTTCAAAATGTTGTGGCAAACTTAATTTGATGATGCTTAAATAAGAGAACCTTTCTGCCAGTCCAATCCTTCTAGTTACACATATTGCACTCATAAATTAATTCATGTTGGCTGAATATCAATCCAGCTATTAATCAATCACTCTAGGGTAATCTTTACTTAGGCATCCATTTACTTGCTTACTGTTAATGAGGTCTGTGCCATTAGGCCCACACTTAGAAATGCATTTAAACCATGTTGCCATTATTCCACATTTGGTAAAGAAATGACATCAAAGCATTGATATTTTATAAGTTAATTGCAAAACTTCCAGAGACTCCTTCATAATCAAAATCTGGTATTTAAAAACAACCCTGAAGGTCTCCAAATTGTCTCAATTTCCATTCTATTTGTACAAAAACTCAAGTGCATAAATCTACACTCCTTACACAGGCAAAGTTCCCACTGTCGCCAGACTCTTCATAAGGAATGCAGAACTTCAGCTTTAGTCAGTACCTTTTAAAAGAAATATAATAAGTTCATCTCAGCAGAAATAGTCATTGAAGCCTTGATCATGGTTTTGAAAGGATCATTACTTTTCACCTCACTTTGTATGCACTTCAGTCTAGCTACATTTTCTGCTGCCCAAATCCTGAGCAAAACATTACAATCACAGTTAAGCCAGAGAGAAATTTTACCTCTACTGCCTTGTCAGAATACAAAATGTACAATGAACAATTCTAGATGCCTATACAGTACTGTGGTGGGATAGGAACTTTCCACCCCCCTCACTATTGAAGTTTACCAGACAAGCTCAGATGGCTTGGAAGTAAGATGAAGCTATATTTACAGCAAAGCAATTTTTACAAGCATATATACACAATATATTTACAAGTATTTACAATTATATACAATTTAGAAATAATACAAGAATCCAAATTCCCTCCTGGACAAAGAAACTGTCCAGAAGGGGCTCAAAGCCTCTCTCTGTCTTCCTTCCCAGACAGAAACCAAAACAACCAGCAAAGATAACTTGTTATCTGGTTAGTGGAAGATATTAGAATGGAGTGATGGAGAAGTGAAGAGAAGCAGCATCCCAGAACAAATAGGGACAAATTATTTACATTCTGGCTTTTTATCTCTTTCAGTAAACCAATGTATGATATAGACTTAATGATTATTTTCTTTTTACAACCAACGATCTAATTTCTCTCATTAAAATATTCCAATTAGCCTCAAACCAGCACAAGTACTTTAAAGACGTCATATCCAATTTCTATTGTTGACACAATCCACATCCAAACAGCATAGTGGTTTTTTTAAGTCCTAAATACATGACAACATTAAAAAACTCACAGTGGGACATTTTCATGCTTCCATTTACCACCCCTTTGTAACATGACTGAATGCAATGAAAGACCACAATAGCAATAAATAGTTAAAAAAAAAAGAGAAGAACTCCACTTTTAGTGCCTGGTGGTCAGTTCTTTAGAGATTATCTTCTCCTTCAATTTGGAAAGGTACCAATAAACGTGAGGAAGCTCCTCATCCTGACTAATGCTTCAGAAAAGAAAAGCAGAGGGAAAGATACAGACCTTCCATAATTAACTTAGTAGCCAGAGCAGTCTACCCCGACAAGATTATGGACCTGTTGACTGCAAGAGCTAATAGCATTTAATCCAGGATTTAACAATAGTGAGAAATAGGAGGCCAGGCAGGACCACTACTCTAATAATTTGCCTCACATTATTCTCAAGGTCTGGCAGAGGTCATGACTCAAATATTCCAGACAAAAGTAATAGATTGCATAATATTTGGTATGCCCATTAGTATTCTTTAAATGTTAACTGATAACAGACAGAGTACATTATCTTCTACATTTTGTTAAGGCATTATATACAAATAAAACTAAGAAATAGATAAACAAGGACCATGTCTTCTAGGGAATCAAAATCTTTCATTCTCAACCAGCAAGAACCAATAAAAAAGACTATATGCATTTGCTTTAATCCATCATGTAGTTAAATTATTGCTTTATTCCTTTTAATCCAGAGATACTTGAAAACAAAGATTTAAATGAATGTTAATTCAATAAGTAATATTCCTGGCTATAGCAGAGTATAAAATCATATAAATGCATCAAAAGAAGTGAAGGCATTTAGATTAGATCTATAAAGGGCCTGAAATGTTCTAATGATGAAGTAACAAACCCTCATTTTCAGACACCCCTACTAAAGTGAAGAAACAGCAGACCATGGAGATGTTCAGATTAAGCACTCAGAGCAGTGATCATTGTGGCATCTAATTTAACTACTGGAAACTGTGACACAGAACAATTTAATCACATCTTCTAGTTGCATGTACTTGTCTCATAGTTTTGTAAGGCCATCCAGCTTGTTTGCATGAGGGCTTTTTTTGTGGGAACTCTACTTTGTTTTAATGCAAGGGTGGGAGAGACTTAATTTCAGGCCTATCCGAAGTGACAGGAGTTTGATATTTGCGGGAATGTGCCAATCCCCAGACTCCAGGAACGAGGAAGAAGAGACAGCCCATCCCTTTTGTTGAATCTACACAAACCCACAAAATAAATATTTTTTGAAGAAAGGAGAGAAAAGAGTAAAGGGAAGCTTGGTTCTGCAGCTCAGTGGTTCAGATTGCTATGTGGCAGTGAAGAGACCTGGACACTGAACTGTTGTCCAGCTGACTGTATGTAAACAGTTGCTCTGGTAACACACAGCAGTGGTGCTGGGACTAGGTGATAAATCTTAGATGCCCTTCTAGGGCAAGAACACGCTGCTGGAATCAGGCACATGCATCTGAAAAATGTGAAGTGGGAAAGCACAGGAGACAGCAAGATGGTTAATGACACAGCTGGTTGCCCTGAAAATGCAAAGAATTGAGTTGCTTTGTGGTGGAGCTGGTTGCAGGGCAGTCACTTGCTAGTAAGATGTCTCAGTTCTTGTGGTTTTAATACTGCTAGTCCCCTCATAATGTGACCTTGAAGAAGAAATGTAACTATCCAACACAGCCGCAGGGCAAAGTGTCTTAACAAAGGTTCAAAAGGCCAGAGGAAGATTGTCAAAATAATTGTAGAGAGAAATTCTTGAGAAGTGAACTCAGGAGTTGATAAGGTGAAAAGTAATGGGAGCAAAGATACACAATGCTACAGAAGTACTGCCTTCCGAGGTATCTGGAAAACAGTGAATAGAGAAACTGATCCCAAGAAAAACTAAAAGTGGAGAGAAAGGGAGAGGTTGCCTTTTGCCCAGGAAGAACTTGCATGTCTGCTCCTCCATTTTATCATTCTGATAATAAAAACCAGATTGTCATAAACTCATACTCAATATAGTAATTACTAACTGGGAAAAAAAAAGTTCCAACCTGTTATAAAGACAAAGATTCAGTCAACTTACAAGAAAATATTTTAACACAGGAACAAGTTTCTAGTATCATGCATTCCAGAATTAAAATCCAAGCCTTTAATTTTTTCCTTGAATTAATTTGTGTTAAAAGGCAAGCTCCCAAAACTGAAGAAAAAAAAATAACATTAAAAAAGAAAATTAAATTTTCCCTTTTAATTTTCTTGTTTATGTGAAAAAAATATTTAAGTAAGATAATACAGAATAAAATTTTAGAGGTTTCTAAATAGCCACTACTCAAATAAAAAGCAAATAAAAAGCAGGTATTTTAGTGATATGACTGAAAAGCTGAGCTCCCAAATGCTGTTAATTTTCACTTGATGCAGTTTCAGAACCCTCATGAGCTCAAAGTCCATCTATTCTGTAACCCTAGTAAGTTACATGTCAAAATGCAACTCTTATATCCCTGACAATACATGATTCTTTCAGTGTGACCTCATGAATGGCCAACTCATTTAGCTAATTGGTTGACTTCTTTCTAGCTGATGGGAGACAGCTTTTCTTTTCTGTTGGTACACAATTATATCATTATGAATCAAAAACATTTCTTAATTCAAATTACAATAAGCAGAAAGAAAGAAGCAATGAAGCAATATAGCACTCCAATGCAACCTACTCAGTAGTAAAAAGTCTGAAAAACTTGAGACAATGCAAGACAATCAGTGGGAGAACAAAATATGAGGATGATGAGAGAATACTGCATGGCTACCAGAAAGGAAATCAAAAGCATATAAAAAAGGTGCAGTGAAATGTGGGATAATGATGAGTGTGACATCAGCTCTTGAATTCAGAGGTTCCTGTGGTTGCAGTATCTCAACCTGTTGCAGTAGTGGCTCCAGACCCACTCCTGGTCATCACATACCTAAAGGATGATGTATTTTGTCTGAACTCATCTCTCTAACCTAGAACCTCCAGCCCAATATTGATGAAAGGAGTTATAAATACAGGGGGTCCCAGAAAGCTATTCTTCCACTGTGCTTTATAAGAGGAAAGAGGTGAAGAAGAGGCCTCTGCTCTCTTGGTACTACCACCTTAGCTGTGGGATTAAGTCTTATTGCTTCTTAACTGTGATATTTGAGGCACTTGACCAAGCTCAAAATGGAGTAGGCAGCAGTCTCTGTACTAACAACTTTGAGCTGCTGCTCTTATTGCCTGTAATCAGCCACAGCAGTGAATCTCCACCCTGACTGGCTGAACAGGGAAGAAGGATCCTTGTTACCTTAATCTTTAGTTTTGAGCTGCTTTTCACACTTCCCCATTTCTCTGTCTTCCCTGCAATTGTATAAACTATATACTTTTGCATATGCAATGGAACCAAATTAGCAAATTAACAGGGGTTACACAATCTCATTCCTTATAATAGGTTTTTTTTGCATTTTTTAACCAAATTTACACTCAACAAATAATTTACACTGCAGACTTTGGCATCAAACTCATTTGCCTCAGGCTGCATTTTTGTTGTTAATCTCATCAGAAATGTCCAAGGCTTAGCTTGGTGTTCTGGAGAACAGGGTAGCAAATGCTAAGATAACATTTTTAATTGGGAGATGTACATTTTTTATCAAAGGCTGTAGGATGATTCAGTATTAGAAAGATGGTCTTAATTGTTTTTTTAAGCTTGGCCTAGAATAAAGTCTGTGAAAGGTTAGAAACTTTGGCAGAGATTGTTTGCATAGTTTGCTTAAAGAATTGTGGGATATCTAAAATCAGCCAGTGAAGAACTAATCATGAAAGAAATAAGGCCTTCAAAAATGGATAAAAAGAGATTTAGAAAAACACATCCATCCCACAAAAGGAACTCAGATATGCAAAGAGATCCCTTTCAACTGCTTTCTCTCACCTACCACAAAAAGGTGAACACAAAGAGGCATTCTCGTTTTCCCCTTCTGTATGGTGGTGCCAGCTTAGTGCAAATCCAGGACATGTTACACATCTTAGGATACCTCTGCAGAAAAAAACAAAATTGAGGTAGTAGAAAATGTTTGCAAATGTGCTGCAGTTAAGAAGTTATCAACAGATCAACTTTCCCGCATTAAAAAAAACAAACATATTTTATGTTTTTAAGTGAGAACTGTAAATTCACAACATTGCTCTAAAGGATGATTGGATTCATAGGATGAGACTCACTAAAACAAGTGTCCAGATTCATAGAGAGTACCAAGTTGCTCTTTAGGCTCTGGTACTGCAGGAGCACAATTCTGGCTTATTTGTCTAGGAACATAATTTTCTACACATCATGAGAAATTATTTTCTTTGAAAATAAAAGGAGGTTCTTATGTTCTTAAGAGCAAATATTTGCAAACCTTGATTGGAAATAAGGGTTTTACACTCCTAGCAAATGTCTGCAAAGTATTTAGGAAAGCAAACTCTAAATCTAAGCACAAAGTTTTGCTTCTATATGCAAATTACAGGCAACAGGAGTTTTTGTATATGCTGTGGGAATGTTGCCAATATGTTGTGAGGTATTTATATCCTTCTGCATTTCACTATCTAGGCACAGCTCAGGAAGGCTTGTGGTTACTGAACTTTTTGTTAGTAACATTTTTTTTCCTATCCTGTGCAAAAAATGTATGACCAAAGTGCTTCTTCTGAAAGATTTCATACACCACTGCTTGTACCTTCAGTCTGGAGTTATTAGAATCATAGACTCAGTCAAGGTTGGAAGGGACCACAAGGATCATCTAGTTCCAACCCCCCTGCCATGGGCAGGAACACCCTACCCTGGATCAGGCTGGCCTTAAACACCTCCAAGGATGGGACCTCAACCACCTCTCTGGGCAACCCATTCCAGGCTCTCATTTACGACTCAGCACCTGTGTCCTGCTGATTCAGCTCACTTCATGTACAGAAGTCTCTTTTAAGTATTCAAAAATGCAGGAGTGTCTGGAATTTTTATTTATTCCTTCACAGCAGCATACACTGCTCTAAACCCAGAAACCTGTGTCTCACCATTATGCTAGAGGCTCTTGGTGAGGTAGAAGGACTGCAAAACAAATGAACAGCTTATCTATCTGATTATTGTTGGAACTGCAGAAATTGTTACTGGAGCCCAAGATCAGAATGGTTGTGTCAAAAGGCAATACATCTTAGAGAAGATCAAATATTTCCATGCAATAGCATACTTGCTTAGCAGACTCCAGAAAAATACTAGATTCTTACATAGACAAATTGACTGGCATTTTCCCTGGATGTCTGATAAGTAAGATTCCCCTGATACTTTTCTCTGAAAAAAAAACAACAGAAAAGAGTAACTCAGAGGTAGTGTCACAGAAATAGAGAAAGCATCCCTTCTTCACCTGGGTGATGTAGTTGAAATTGGCTACACTTTCCAGGAAACCCAAATACTGCCTGATATATTGACCTACAGAGAAAACATACTGTTTCCTTTTAGTCTTCTCAGTGTGATTTATGGGGATGGCACAGGCTAAGAGAATTGATTCTGTGTAAATCTAGAGATTTGACTGTCCATGATGTTGAATGTAGTCTGACCTTACCTGGTCAACAGGCCACTTGCTGCCTCTTGACATTCTCATTTAGTATCAACTGCTCATCACCTTGAGAAATTTGAAGCAGACTTGTTAAAGGAAGTGCAGGAAGAATCTGTCATTGAGTGTAGACCAGCACTTAAGTGGTCATGTCTTCAAAGAAGTTTGGGCGCTGGCATGCTAGCAGTGCCAGATGTGAGTGGACAGAAAAGGCTCAGTGCAGACAGTCTGGCTATTTTATCTGCACATACTGAGAGATTTCAGTCCCCCAACTCATAACTTAGCTCATTTAGATATATTATCACAAGAGCATTACAAAACACAACAACCCCTGACAAACAGATTTCCCTGAAATTTCATGTCCCTTTTCTAAATAGAACACTAAAACATTTCAAAGGAAACACCAAGGATTTCTATCATAGAGGAAATGAAACATTAACTATTTTCCCCAGTGCTTTTTACATAAAAGAATGAAAATAATAGCTTTTACTAAATCCTCCTCAGCACCCAGTTTAAGGGTACAATTGGTGGTGTAGGTAGTTGTGGCTCATTTATTAGTCTTGTGGTCTCATTCCTACATGATCACAAACCCAACAAAAGCTGTGCTGTGTCCTGACATCCCTGATGCTACATCCTCCAGTTCACCAGAAGAGCATGTTGGTCTGGGAGCAGGAAGAAATGGGGGTCTGTCAGACTGGAAGGAGTAAGAAACAGCTCAGGGAGATGCATACCTGCTTGGGATGTCTCCACTCGAAGCATTTTTAGCCACATACTTTCAGGTCAGACAGTAGTTTCAAACAGTGTGTGATGGAACAGTTTTATGATTGTTACCATCAGAAATAATTAAATAACAAGAAATACTAACACAGCTTTGAAGTAACTCACTCACATGCAAGCCCTATGTATTAGACTCTCAAGTAGCCATAAAGTCACGTTACTCCCTCCTTTATTCTTGATTTTTCCATGTTTTTAATTCCTCAAATTCCTCATCATTTTAATGAACAACTGTACAAAACTTGGCTTTGGAAGCTATATTCATAACCAGTACCTAAGTTAATCTTGTATATATAACTTTATAAGACTCAGTTAATAATATTAACTTACTGCTCTCTGAAACTGCACTCACAGCATTACAAACAAATTATCAGATTAAATGATCATTTGCTCTTGGGCTGGAAACTGTTATGTGTATTTCATTTATGGGTTGGTTGTCATTTGTTTTTCCCTTTGCTTTCAGAACAACCACTTTTCTGATTTCATGGACAAAAAAACTGGCTACACAACGGTCAGTATGTTGGCAGTCCCAATTATGCAGGGCAAGGAGGTGCTTGCTGTTGTGATGGCACTCAACAAATTAAATGCCCCTGAGTTCTCAAAAGAGGATGAAGAGGTAATAACCTTAGATTTTGCATAATAGTACCACTGTTAGCTCAACAAGTAGTTTGAGTGAATCTGCCTCTTGATTTTATGCTTTTGTCTTATTTTTTGCTCTTTGCCATTTTTAGGTCTTTAAAAAATACCTCAATTTCATATCTTTGGTCCTAAGAAATCATCATACATCATATCTCTACAATATTGAATCCAGAAAAAGTCAGGTATGGAAGAATGTTTTGATGATAATACTTAGTTACAGTGTGAAACCATTATTATCCTCCCTATTTTATATTCCTGCAAATTATTTTGTAATACTAATGGACCTTATCATTTTATTCTGGGATGCCTAGGGTTCATATTTTCATGTTGTAAACATTTACCCCCTTTCTCTTCCATTCTACATAGATGCTTTTGTGGTCTGCCAACAAAGTATTTGAAGAGCTAACAGATATAGAACGTCAGTTTCACAAAGCACTGTATACTATTCGAATATATTTGAATTGTGAAAGATACTCTGTTGGCCTGCTGGATATGACTAAAGAGAAGGTAACAATCATTCTACCTACTTGCTACAAATGTGCTACTCTCAACTTTAAGTTATAAAAGCCATCCTTCTAATTCACTCAATCTGCATTATTTCTAGTGCATATCTCTCCAAGACACAAAACTATATGCTTTCTAATCCTTTGGGATAATAATAGCCACGGTACAAAAATCACATGCAAAATGCCCTCTGCAAAGAATATAACCACAATGAACATAAATGCTAATCCTGAAATAAATTTTCATATTAATGATTACATGTGAGAAAGGGTAGAAGAGAGAAGTGCAGGTCTGATTACTGCTTTATAAACACCTGCTTCCCAAAACAATAATTAAGCTATGCCACTGTTCAGAGATAAGCTTCAGATTGGCCTGAAATTGACTGGAAAACATTTCTTGCCTGAATAAATTTAACAAAGTTTTCTTATTACTGTCTGAAATGTTATCATAACACAGCTATGGAGAAGGAAAAATAAAATTGCTATCCACAGATGTTGAGTTATCTATGAACATAGAAGTGTTTTGTTTTGCTTGTTTTTCCTTTTGCTAAACCCTGTGTATTGTTTTTTCCCAGGAGTTCTATGATGAGTGGCCAATCCGGCTGGGGGAGGCAGAGCCTTACAAAGGGCCCAAAACACCTGATGGACGAGTAAGGATATTAAATTTTCTTTTTATGAGTCTTAGTTTTGACATTGAAGTCATACAGATCACCTACATGTCCTTCTCTTTTTATTAGGAAGTGAACTTTTATAAAATCATTGACTATATTTTACATGGAAAAGAAGAAATCAAAGTCATTCCGTGAGTATTCTTTTGGCAGCCTGCAAATATGTGGCAGCTAAATATATTGCTGGGGGAGCTTAATAATATTGCAGAAGTGATTTAATTTCATTCTTTCTCTAAAGGTCACCTCCACCAGACCACTGGTGTCTTGTCAGTGGATTGCCGACATATGTTGCTGAAAATGGATTTGTAAGTTCATGGTAGAAGTAGGAACTAAAAGTTTAATTTCCTTCAGGCCTCCTGATTGGAGAACAAACCTCCTAGTCATTCCCACAACCAGGGACCTCTACAAAAATGCCACGGTGCTTCCCTTGTCATTGGTTCCCAGTGAAAGCATGTGAATGAGTAGTGTAGGTGGAGACAAGCCCCCAGCACAAACAGCCAGAACATCAGGAGAACTTCCCTCTGATTGTGGTGACATTGGAGAAATGATGTGCACACCTGATGTCACTTTCCAGGTGTGCTAAGTCTCACAACAAAATGTCAAAGTAAGAAATTCATCACATACGCAGTTTCAAAACTTCAATTATTTCACGTCTCTTAAGCCATTACAGCGGACAATATCCACAGTTCAAAGCTGTGATGTGTGTCAATTGTTAGCAACCCTTTGGCACTTTCTAAACAGCAGCAAGAATAGAACCTTTATCAGTTATTTCTTTCTATATCCCTCCCTGGTTTATGGGAATCACCAGAAGTTATTTTCTCAACCATTATGCTTATGAAGGATGGGACACCAGACATGAGGGACTTTGTTACAAACACTCCAGAATGATGTTATAACCACATCTAATTTAATAGGGTTTATTTTCTGTAGCTGGCTAGAGTGCTCACTGTTTAGTTTAGCAAATAAAAATGCCATTTTAAAGCATCAGGCCAAATCTTGGTGCACCTTATTTCATTTAAACAATGTTTCATTTTCTTTCTGCTGTAGATTTGTAACATGATGAATGCACCAGCAGATGAGTATTTCTCATTCCAGGTAATTCCAATAATGTGAATAATTAGAGATATTGTAGAAAAATCTGCTAATGCTTTCCACTCATTAGTGACACACTTGATTACATTTATCTTGTGTCTGTGAAGCTCAGATCTTAGTGTTACACTGCCTATATCAATAGCTGTATCACTACTTTAAACAGAATATACATCCCCTTTTCTTTGACTTTCCTACAGAAAGGACCAGTGGATGAAACTGGATGGGTGATCAAAAATGTCCTGTCATTGCCTATTGTCAACAAAAAAGAAGAAATTGTGGGAGTAGCAACATTTTATAACAGGAAAGATGGAAAACCTTTTGATGAATATGATGAACAGATCACTGAAGTAAGTTTAACAGGATTTGAGGCTTGAAGGAGCCATATGATATGAAAAAAACATGACTGTAAAAGTAATTTTAAAACATCTAATAATTTTCAAATAGGCTAATTAGCATCTACCCAAATGTCTATCTTCTCTATGCAATTTGTTAAGAATGAGGAATTTTTTTTCCCTTTATAAACCTAAAAATTTATCAGAGATCATTTATATTCCAATAATGAACAAATGTCAGGAACCATTTTAATGATTTGTTAGTGATGGTCAGTGTCTTTTAGTTATCTTGCATGCTGCTTGCCAACAGATATTGTGCCTGTGACCATAGGAGTCCAAGATCACATGCACTTGGGCATGGTAAGATACTCAAGTCCAAGTCCACTCAGCTTTACAAGCCCCCAGGTCCTGTATACAAAATGGGACTATGGACCCTTAGTTACTAGATTGAGTCAAGTGTTATTAAAAGCTGCAAGGTGCTAACAAAACCTCTTTCTGGAAGGCAAAGGCTTCTAAACAAGTAGAGCTTTCCTTTTCAAAGGGCACTACCAGAATCTGGAATGAAAGAAAAGTAAGTTCAATTTGTCATTTCAATATTATTGTCATGGTGTCATCTCTGCTTTGCTTGGCTTTGTTCCAGACTCTTACACAGTTTCTGGGGTGGTCAGTTTTAAATACTGACACGTACGACAAAATGAACAAGCTTGAAAACAGGAAAGACATTGCTCAGGAAATGCTTATGTACCAGACAAAGGCCACCCCTTCTGAAGTTGAATCTATACTGGTAAGTTTCTGCTCTGAGCCACAAAATTAAAGCAGAAAAAAGTCAAGAATTTGCACAAACCCTGAATTTCTTATTGATTTTTCTTTTTAGAAATACAAGGAGAAATTAAACGTAAATAGCATAGAAGAATGTGATCAAAAGGATCTTATCAGGATTTTGGTAAGTCATTAAACTGAAAATTCTGGTGGCATGTTTGTATCGTAGTATATAGTTTATACATAGTAGCATGTTGTCACTATAGAAAAAGTGGCATATAGTAAACCTTTGATTTATGCAATTGATTTTACCTATCAGATCCACAAGCTATCTAGATGGAGATGTTTTAATAACATATCTTCAGCCTCTTCAGTTCTTATACGTGCAGATCCCACTGTTCCCTACAGGGCAGCATTCTATCCCAATGATGTGCCAGCAAACATGCTTTTCTGCATTTCCTTTAGCAGAGAGGTCCAAAGACAGTGACCAGTGACTCAATAGTGATGAAACATACTTGACATAATCAGAACTCTGTTACCAGTAAACCAAACAAAATGAGTCAGTCTCTTTTCCAGACTGTGCAAGTCCTCTGGCTAAGTATTTCAATCTAGAAAGGGAGTGGCCTTTTTGGTCTAATGTAGATATAGCCACAAGGAAAAGGTTTCATTAAACTGTTTTTAGTTATGTACATGGTGCATGCCAGAAGGCAATGGCATTAAGGTTTTACTGGCTGCCACAGAAGAGATGCTCACACAGCTTACAAGTGGTGGGAAGAAACCCAAAACATGAACAGACTACATGTAGCTTCACATACCTTTTAAAGTAAATTTAATTTAGCTGCATGAAGGATTGCAAAAAATAATAGGTAAATATAGGTATTGGTAGAGCAACAAGTGATTACTATGGATTAGGCTCCAAATATGAAACATAGTACTGGTAGGAATGTTTAAATCTCAAAAAAAGCAACCAAAAGAGTTCTCTCAATGCTGTGGAGTCACAAATTCAAAGGTCTGATATCTTTGCACTGCCATGGCTACATGAAATGCTTTATCCTATTATAGGACCTGGAATCCCAGATAGCTAATGGGATAAAGCAGGTGTTTCTAGATCTAATGATTCACAAAGTAATGGGTCTTAAAACACCACTGCCCCAGGTTTCCTTGTCCTTGACCTCAGATCAGAGCATGGATCTTCAGCTTTATTTATTGAAATATATGCATACACTCAGTCACTTTTTTCCTTATCTGTAAAACAGAGATCTTTTATATATTACCATGGAGGATATAATCTGCTTTTTGTGCCAAATTGGACTTCCTTGAAGTATGTTTGGACTGAGGCATATTCTTTATATATAATACCATTCTCCTTAGACTATGGGATACACAGATGAGAAGTGTTACAGAGCCCTTCAGTAATACTCCCATTACCAATTTGGCTATTTAATGTGACTCTATGTATAAAAGAGGCAATTTAAATTTAATACAGGCTCTTTAACTTTCATATCTTATACACATTAGAATTTAGTATCTGTTTTGTAGAGGTTATTCAGAAGAAAAAAAAAAAAAGCTGGTCTAAGCTCTGTATCTGCCCTTCAGAGAAGGAAAAATCCCTGAATGGCATCCACACAGCTTCTAATGAAATTTAATGCATGAAGAAAGATTATGCATCTGTAGAGTTACCTACTTCTGGAATATTCTCTCATTTTCATCAGTGGTCAAGACTGTTCAGAATAGACCGCTGTGAACTACAGGAAGGTCATTACTAGGACAGAATCTCCACCAACACTGGAAAGTAAATTAATGTATTTGAAATAACCAATAGAAAACATGAATTCTAAATGCTCTGTAAATTTCAGCAGAATTGTTAACAGATTTTACTTTATGCATATATTGAGATAAATTAAGAGCCAAGCAGTTAATAATCTACTGCAAGCAGACAGAAACAAGATTTGTGACTTTTTTAGGATTCTCCAGTTCACCTTGCATGTGCCAAATGAATCTTACAGGGTTGTCTGTCTATTAAGTGAATGTAGGCTAGAACAGACAAAGAAACACTGTCACAGGAGACAAGGTAAGACAGACTAATTTTGTGAGTTGGTTGTGGAGTAGAAACAAACTACTACAATTCCAGAGATTAAAAAGTACACAGGACTCTGATTTCCTATAGATTCTTCAAGAGAATACAAGGCTATGGGTGGGTAGGTAGGTATGCAAACAAGCCTCCTGTTATTAAAAAAAGGTGTTGTTTCTATACTTCATTCTACCATAAAAATATTTTGTTCTAGACAGGCTGGTTTTTGGTCACTCTATTAATCACTATTCCTAAGAATCAAAAGGGAAGAACAACACTTAACAAGAATAATTTTGCTTCCAAAAAAAAGATGAACTCACACCTTGAGACCAGGCTAAAAATGGAAGAATCATGTGATTTTTATATCAGTATACCAGATTTTATAGTAGATTTTACTCCAAGGCCTGAGATTTCTGAACTAAGGAAATGGTGAGATGGCTGCAACAGATTTGTGTTGGAATTCAGAGTAGGAATAAACAGTGTCTCACCAAGACTTTCACCTATCTCCTTTGAGAAGGCAGCAGTATTATGATTGTGAATCATAGCTTGCTACAGGTTAGTTTGTACTGAAACCTGAGGTCTTTGAAGAAAGATATGGTAAACACTTTCCCTAGGCAATATTTCTACTGAAGTCAGAGAAGAATTTTTTGGTTTTTTTTTTCAATTTTGTTCTTGCCAGGAAAAAAAATGTTGTTTTTACTTGTCCTAACAGAAAGAAGAATTACCTGATCCAAAAGATTTAGAACTGTATGAATTCCGCTTCAGTGACTTCCCTGTTACAGAACACGGCCTGATAACTTGTGGAATACGACTGTTCTTTGAGATAAATGTTGTTGAAAAGTTCAAAGTCCCAGCTGAGGTCTGATTTATTTTCTTTTCTTCTATCTTAAAATAAATATAAACAAAGACAAATAGCTGACTATAGGTAGTTACATGCAGAAGCAGGCAATACTACAAAATTAGTGGTATGAGTAACAATCTTCCATTCTTAATTAAGCATTTGTATATTTGTAACAAAGATTTAAAACTAACCCTGAAATTGTATGAGCTATGGAATTAATTCAACATACATTTACATAAGAATAATTTGCTGTGCCCATGTCTAATTTAATGCAAAGTAATTGTTTTCATAGAACTTGCCCATTATTCCTGTAACTTCATTGTATATTCCAGTAATTTTATAGTGATTAAATTCTTACCAAAGTACTGTACTATGAAATTACTGTAATAATAGGCAAGTTCTACTGCACATTGTTTCTACTTTTCAATTAACAGCATTCTTAATCACTTTTGTTCATAATAGGTCCTTACAAGATGGATGTACACAGTTAGGAAGGGTTATCGAGATATCACTTACCATAACTGGCGACATGGATTCAATGTGGGACAAACAATGTTTACTTTGCTGATGGTAATGTTGCTAATCCCAACCTTACTTGCATCATTAAATTTTACTTTAAATTCCAACTGGAAAATTCAGAAATGTACACAGAATTGTCTGTTCTCTTATACAGACAGGCAAAATAAAGAAGTACTATACTGATCTAGAAGCCTTTGCCATGGTGGCTGCTGCTTTCTGCCATGACATTGATCACAGAGGGACCAATAATTTGTACCAAATGAAGTAAGTACAAATGCTCAAATATATGAATATGTAGCAATGTTAGTGGCAAATTAAAAATACATGTCAAATTTTGCAAAAATAGAAGTATACATTCCATATTCTTCTGGCATGAATAAACATCTTTCCTATGGAAGATTTCTGCCTCAAAGCATTTGTCATGACAGCTGAAACACAGACAAAAAGTAAAAGTGGAATCCTAGAAGGATCTCCTGGACTTGCAATTACTTTTAAAAACTCTAGTACTACTTTGGATTGCAGCAGAGCCTCAATAAAGGCACAAATAAATGAGAAAAGTAAATTAAAGCCCAAACTAAATTACTTTTTCTTCAAGACAGAGAATAAGCACTTCTCTGGAGCGGGAATCAGGGTGTGGCATAGACAAGCAACAGCTTAGAGTGAAATGGGATTTCAGATGCATTATTTTTTGCAGTTTTATACCATCTAATTTGACTAGCTCGATTTTCTCCCCATCCCCCTCAGTTACTGACTGCAGGATCTCTCCTGAGTTGTAATCTCCTCACCTTATACAGGATTCTAAGATAAAGAGCTTGTGTTCTGCCCCTTGGTTCACACGCCAGTGACTTAACATCATGAGGTTAAGCTTTGCAATTCATGCTCCTTTTTGTTCTGAGCAAATATTCTAAGGATTTCTTGGAAAATTTTCCTTTCTTTGTTATGAAACAATATTCATTAGTAGATGCTTGTTGTAAGACAGTAAAAATTAATTTTATTTTAAACTTACTGTTTTATTACATTAAATATCACAGTGAGATCCACTCTTCTCCTGAAGGACGAGCAATCTACCATTTCCTTTTACAATAACCTGTTAGGGCATATTTCTTGTGTGTGCTAGTTGGAGAACAGAGATTTCTCAAAACGTCACACATAGCAGAAGATTGCAAACACAATTTTCTGAGCACAGCTTCCAACCATTTGTATGAGTGATTCATCCTCCTCTGACCCTGGCTATAGTCCTCCCAGAAGAGGCATTTCAGCCTGCATGCCAGAGCAGTGACGCGAAGGGATTTTCTGATTATTCTCAGGGATTCTCCAGGTGACGTAGGAGAATGACAGACATTGATTCTTATTCAGTGGACTGCCTCTCATCCAAATAAGTTTAAAGGGTTTTTTTAATCTTCATACAGTGGTCTTCCCTAGCTGAAAGCCCTCTGCATGAGGTCACGTGCAGTAAAGCTATTTATAAATGTCACCAGGCTTTACCACAGCAGTCCTAATCGCAAGTCAGAAAACACAGGTAGCATGCAGCTATCCAAATCCGCCTTGGGTTATCTGAGGAATGGAATTATTAGCCAAAGAAAGAAGGAAAATACACTTCCAAACCTGCAGAACAACCTGAAGCTTATGTAGACAGGACACTTCTCCCTTCCCCCCATAGAACCATAGAACCATATAATCAACCAGGTTGGAAGAGACCTCCAAGATCATCCAGTCCAACCTATCCCCCAGCCCTAGCCAGTCAACTAGACCATGGCACTAAGTGCCTCACCCAGTCTTTTCTTCAACACCTCCAGGGACGGTGCCTCCACCACCTCCCTGGGCAATTTCCACTGCTTGAAGCTTAGCCTGATGTCAGATGAATGCTTTGAACTCTGTAATGAGACTGAACACATCTGAGCTGCCAGGATGTGTAAAATGGTGATTTTGAGAGAGGGAAGGGACCCAAGGGAGTTAGAAGAATTAAACTCCATTATGCTGTTATTTTAGATTTAAATCAGTTACAACAAGAGTCATGGGCAATATGGCCCACAGTCATTACAGACAGACAAGAGCCATGCAACAGAGGTGGATAAAGGCTACTTTTAAGGTAGACAGAAAATGTGTAGGTTAATCAAACAGCAAAACTGAACATGCAGAATAAAACAAAGGCATGTTTCAATTTTGAGGCACCTAACCATACTTTTGATTTTAATGAACCCTGATTTTAATGGACACATCACTGCTCTCTAATTTCCATCACGGAAGACAAGGGAAGACAGACAACCAAGCTTTTTTTTCCTTTGCATTATACCAATGGTTGAGGATATATAGAACAAACTATTGAACATGCAGATCAGAAGCATTTTCATTCTAAAAATTTGAATAAAAAACATCAGCTCCAAAGTACTACACAGAATTACATCTTTTTCAACAGGTCAGCTGCTCCACTGGCAAAACTCCATGGTTCTTCCATTTTAGAAAGGCATCACCTAGAGTACAGTAAAACCCTACTGCAAGATGAGGTATGTCTGATCAACGCAAAAGATCCAATGAAATGATGATGTTCCAAATTTCACTCTGTCCCATTCGTTCCTCTAGGTCCAGATTAAGAAATGATGCTAAAACCTGGAAGTTTAAGCCAAATTCTTTTGTGTTAGCCACTTTAAGAGAATTATTGGTATTTCTACCAGAAACAGGTCCAAGATAGAAAGCTTTCCCTCTGAGCCTCCCTCTCACTCCTCAGCTTTTTCCTGCTTTCACAAAACAGCAGATGTCAAAACCGGAGTAGAAAACAAAATATATCCATACAGAAGTTTGTCATTAAACTGCTGTCCCTGGTTCATGGGGTGCGAGTTCAGCTGCTGGCTCTGGCAGCTGAGGAACAGAGGGATGGAGCTCTTTATGGCAGTCTCCCTGACCCCCCAGGACAGCCCACCCCCACACCTGACCTTCCTAAAAGAGAGGTGTTATCATCAGACCGTCCTGCAGCCGCCGTTACTGAGCTGCCCTGAACGAGGCAAATGCTCTCAACTGCCCTTCCCCAGCAGGTGCAGAGGTGAGGCCTCACCTCAGCCTCCCCAGGCTAAACAAAACGGTGGCAGCGCA
This sequence comes from Pogoniulus pusillus, assembly GCF_015220805.1. NCBI lineage: Eukaryota > Metazoa > Chordata > Aves > Piciformes > Lybiidae > Pogoniulus > Pogoniulus pusillus. The sequence continues at coordinate 17,681,425 of NC_087269.1, forward strand.
GGCCTCTGCCCTGTGCAGCCCTGCTCCTCCTCTGCAGGTCAGCCTTTCCTCCTTCAGTAGTGCTTGACCTGCCCTGCCTTCAAGGAAAGAGACTATTTGCAACTTTTTAATATGTGTTTTGAAGAGAAATAACAGGCAAGGCTTGAACATATGTCCCTTCCACCCCACTTGTTTGCATCAGTGTGGCCAGTACCCACTTCCATCAGCACTTCCCAGTCACCAGTGCCTAGCACTGGTGCTGCTATTTCCTGACCTAATGAGGCCACAGAAGGAGTAAGTCTTTACAATGATCAGTAGCACAGTGATCATAAAAACTCCAGAAGATTTATGACTTAAAACCCCTCAACCACCACAGCAAGCACCCTTACCTTTATTGATGGTGATGTACCTTTTCAAATGTGGACTGCTGGGGGCGAACTGCTCTTTGCTGGAGTAGCTGTCAGGACCTCTGGAGGCTCTCAATAGTGGCACTGCAGTGCTCCATGCTCTCACAGGTATTCTGTCCCCTCAGTTAAGAAAAGGAGAAAAGCCAGAAGACTTAGAAAAGTACCAAGTGTGATGTCTTTGCTTCCTTTGCCTGAGGAAAACGACATAGTACTTGCCATGGCAGGTCTCAGAGCACTGCAGGCAGTTGTGCTGATTGAGGTTAACAGGAGGAAAAGGTCTCTGATGTGAAACTTTAAAACATTAGGAAAATCAGGTTTATGGAATGTGAACTATAGTTATGAAGAACTGCCATTTCTTTACTAATTAAGTGGAATGCAAGTGGCTTTCTTTGGTTTTCAATGATACGTCAAGAGGACTTGCAACTGTTTGAGTTGCTGTGGATTTAGGTATTTGTGCAGCTCCTGAGAGCAGCATCGTAGACCCACCCAATGTTCACACAGTTATTTAGCCATTTGTTAGCCATGGATAAGGGCTGTGTTTATCAACTGACTAATTTTTTCATTTGTAGCATCACTTTAACTTAGGGACTGGAGTTGGACAATTTTGTTATACTGCTCTGTGAGCCAATCTGTAGAGTACAAACCAAAGACAGTGTTATAAAAGGAATTAAATTCGTAAACTTTCCATCTTGCAGAGTTTGAACATCTTCCAGAACCTAAATAAGCGACAGTTTGAAACCGTTCTACACTTATTTGAAGTTGCAATAATAGCAACTGATTTGGCTTTGTATTTCAAGTAAGTACTAAATTCTGTATAACTTCCTACTGAAAAAAAAAGTAATTTGTAACTGTAGATTTTAGTTGTTTATATGCAGAGTACAAGGCTAATTGAAATTTGTTATTAAGTCTAAGACATTCTTAGAGTCACTTTAAGCTTTCAAATGATGAAATACAAAAATGTTTTTAAACCTAGTATACTTTTAGTAGGTCATTCAAATACACTTTTAGTCAAAGCAAACACTGTATTTCAGAAGGGTGGATTCTGTAGCCAAACCTTAAGGTTGTGGGCATGTATGATACTGAACTAGAAATTCATATTAAAGAGAAGTACGCATATGACATGGAAATTAAGATGCTAGTTTAAAAACAAAACTGCAGACATCAACTAATCCCACCACTAAACGTGACAAAGACTTCAAATATAAAATCTTCCATCCTATTCCTAAGTTACTGACTTAATGTGCTTTTATAGTGATCATTTTCCTTAAAAATATATTGAGTCTTTTGTTTGAGCTTATGACTAGGACAACTTAAAGTCACGAGACAGGAAACAATTCATCAGGTTATTCAACAGCAGTTATTAAATTTTAAGTGAACAGTAACTCCATTATTACATTTATTGTAAATGCAAATCAGAAGATTTATTAAGCAGCAGCAAGTCATGCTTGAACTTTTCAAAGTTCAAGACTTAGTGCCTTTTTTTTTGGGATTTTTGAGGGGAGGGAGTGGAAGAACATTCATTACACTACAGGAAGTAACAAACATGTAATACTAAATAAATAAGGATGTCCCACCAAACAGTTTAATATGAAGAGTTAGGAAACTGGTTGTTTCTGTCAGGAATTCTGACATAATACTTTACACGTCAGTGGTATATAGCAAAAAATTAACGTGCTAGGTCACCTGAAGAGTTTGAGTTCAGCAGGAAGAAGTTTTTACTTTGATATTACTATGGCTAGAATGCTCCTTTGGAAAATAAAAAGTATCAGAAATATGACTTCCTATTTAATTTCTAATGCTTTCTAATGTTTACTAATATATAGTTTATTGGTATATTTTAACAGGAAAAGAACTATGTTTCAAAAGATTGTGGATGCAATTGAAAAAATGGAAACAGAAGAGGAGGCAATTAAATATATATCTATTGACCCAACCAAAAAAGAAGTCATCATGTAGGTGGTTAATATTTTACTGTTTATTCAATCAGTTACATAGGACAAGAACTGAAAATATTTTGGGCATCTAAACATGTAAATAAAGACTTGGTATTATTGTCTGATGGTAAGCATAACCATGATTTTAAATTAGCTGTCTGTAATCCTCTCAAAATGACCTTTTCGACCTTTTTTCTCCCCTATCATCATCTTAACTGCTCTCCTGTTATGTTTTGTGCTTTTAAAGGGCTATGATGATGACTGGATGTGACCTGTCTGCAATAACCAAGCCTTGGGAAGTGCAAAGTAAGGTAGGTACTTTTCAAATACATAATATTGCATTTACTATCTGTTTTACTGCCTATTTAGTGCATAATTTAAAAAACCCAACTAATTATCAATTGATAGATTAATATTCAAGTATCTGCACCCAACAGTATTTCCACAAAAAAACCCCACGCCTGTCACTGTGAGTGTAAAGGTTCTGTGATACCTGTCTATCCTTCTCTACTTGTCCTCCAGTTAAAATTGGCATCTTTTACTCTGGCAGCTCTTCTAGCTACCCTTAGTTACCACTCGGATGTTTTGGTGCTGGTTGTCAGCTAATTTTTAGGTACAGATTTACCACTAGTAAGACTTTGTGTCTATTCTGTAGATTTTGCTGTCATTGCAAAGCAGTTTAAATACACTAACATGAAATTCTTCAATACCTTGTGACACTGCTTTGTACATAAGCGCTTCAAGAACTTCAGTACTTATTGACCATTACACTGAAGCTCATCACTTAGCCTTGCAGGAGCAGGTTTTAACAATGCATAACCAAAATACAACTGGAAGATGGTTGTGGAGCCTTCTAAGTCACAAGTTACAGAGTAGTTAAGAGACGTTGCTAATATGGCCTTGTTCCTGCTGGCAATAATCTACCATTTACTCAGCATGCACCAGAATATGGTAGAGATAATTTGCTGGAAAAAGTCTTAAGTATTCCTGAAAGTATCTGTAACTCTTGAAAGATGTATCTGACTATCTCTACAGGGATAAAAGAGTGGAATTCTTTTATGTTTCACCTACACTCCCTATTTCTGGATGAGGTGTAAAACTACTCAGAGATAATGCAGAGAACAGGAAATAAGTCCTCTCTTAGTGGATGGGAATTTAGCAGTAATAGTTAAGTAGTACACAATAGTATGGCAGTCCTTGGTGAGTCAACATTTTCATACTTTCTGGGAAGCCTAGTTTATTTATTTATTGAAATTTACTGCTTTCTGCTGACATTTCCACTGAATTGTGATTATTCAGGTTGCCCTCATGGTTGCAAATGAATTCTGGGAGCAAGGTGACCTGGAACGAACTGTGCTACAGCAACAACCAATTGTAAGTAATTGTAAACAATTTAACTGTGCCAAGTAATATTAACTGTTATAAAAACAGTGAATAGATAATAGTCCATGATGCTTACTGGATTGTTATGCCAAAAAGCATGTTATCTACATCACTTAAAAATTACTGCTATTTTGTTCTAGCCTATGATGGACAGAAATAAAGGGGATGAATTACCTAAGCTCCAAGTTGGTTTCATAGATTTTGTGTGTACATTTGTGTACAAGGTAAGAACAATTTTTGTTTTCCCATAGCAGTAGTTGTGATGGCACAATTAAAGACAAAATGTAGCCATTTAAAAAACCTAGACAGCAGCAGGACTCTTGGTCGCAGGGTAAACAACTATCACAAATGCCACATTTTTTCATTCTTCTGTTACACAGAAGAATTGCTCCCACAAAGCAAATTCAAGAGATGTTAAATCTGTAATAACTTAAGATCTTTATGTGCACCCTGAGGGTTACTACCTGGAAACACTGAGTTAGAAAGCCCAATCTGATTCTTCTTGGAGGTCTCTTCCAACGTGGTTGATTATATGATTCTATGATTCACAGTTTCACTGAATACAAGTGCTCAACATGTGGATTGTTACACAGGTTGTAGTTAACTGCACACCAAAGAAATAGGAAATATGCAATGTTCTGGAAATACAGATATTCTGTATCTTCTGTAAGGCATGGAAAGGGTAACACTATTAACACCTGTTCAGCTTTTAATATTATCCCAAAACATCATGCAGAAAAGTGATATGTACCTTTTGAACATTTTCAGCTCCATCCTCATCTGCTTGGAACACACTATAGAATATTATTTTTTTAAAATAAATCATAAACAGTCAATAAGATATTTATTGTAGTTATAATTGTATTTTATCTATCAGACTATCAAATGTAGGACTAAGGAAGATACTAAAATACATAGTATATAACTCAGATTTTTTTCTGACTATGTGCGTAGTAGGGATTATCCCAACACAGTATTTCCAACAATATGGTAGCACTGCATAGTCAAGAACAGGCTTTCAAATGTGCACCAGCAGGTGGACACAATATTTTTTTTTCTCTTCAACAGAAAATGCCCTACCAGAGATGGAAGAAGTGCTTGAAAAAAAACAGTTAAATAAAATAAAATCAGTTAGCCTAGTAACATACTGAATTAGATGTAACAGAAAAAGGAAAGTGACTCTTTTTTTCTACAAAGTAACAGTATTTCCATAAATACAGACTTTACAGATCATCAGTGTTTATAAATTTCTAATTCACTAACTTGTTTGTATAGGAATTCTCAAGGTTTCACAAGGAAATTACACCTATGTTTGATGGTCTTCAAAACAATAGGGTTGAATGGAAAACACGAGCTGATGAATATGATGAGAAGATGAAAGCTATTGAGGAGCAAAAGAAAAAGGAAGAAGAAGAAGCTGCCAAAAAAGGTTAAGTAACTTCTATGGTTTTCATTTATAGATAATTGTAGTTAATATATCTTCTCTCTCAAATTCACATTTGCTGTGCAATTATGCAATATTCTATTCAACTTTATACTAATGGTATGCAAGTTCTGAATTAGCCAAATTAGCTTTATCTTCACTTGGAGGAGCACCCTTAAAGATTACACAAATCCAGTGGACTCACACTGCAGAATTATAGAAAATAGGACCACCATAAAAGCAAGGGGAATGTAAAACTTCTTTTCTCTTAAGACTTAAACCAGAATGTAGTTAAACACTTATTTATCTCTGGATACTGCAACTGCCTGAAACACTACAGATTTACCAAAATTCTATGTGGTGTCAGCCCCAAATATATGCTAGTTCTTTGTCTAAGCTGAAAATGAAAAGCTTAAGGAAAAGAGAGGGGAAAGGATAATGTCCATTTTGAAGATAAAAGAGCAAATCCCTACTTCTCTCAAGTTTAAGGTAAAGCTTTTGGCTTTAGTTCCCTACCATCAGATACTTGGCTGAAATGCATTCTCTCTTGTATGATGTATTTAACACTAATCTTCCTAAGACAGCCCAAGTCCTAAAGTTGGTTCTGTGTACAATAACCTAGAACAGAACCTGATTTTAGAGAGCTGAGAAGCTATCACTCAACTGTAAGAGTGAAATGAGTCAGTTATTCTTATTTTGTACTGCTTGTGGAACAGCAGGTCAATAGCTTTGCCTATTATTGGAGATGACTGAAAAGACTCAGAGATTAAAACAAAAATGCATGTAAACACTACAGAATGATTCATTGTCAGCTAGTTTGAAGAAAAGTTAGTTTATTCTGTTTCACGTCTTTAAAATATTAAGCAGTACTGATTAGTGTCTGTTGGAAATAGGTGAGTATTCCTCACATTTCACACATAGCAAAGCCTACTCAAGGCCATCAAGACAGCAACTTGATGAAGTTACTGTTAGAGTGTGAAGTGGAAATACACTTGAGTTATTGACTCAAAAAAAAACTAGGCTAAAATTTAAAAACAAAACTGTTGCAAAGTGCTTTTGAAAGTACTGTCAGCTATACGACTTAAAGTAGATCTTGTAATGGAATTACAAGAAGTATTTTGGCCTGCTGTGGTGCCACTTACATACACTTCCACAGAAATTATGGCCACTCCATTGTCTTCCAGATTTATTTAAAAACCTTTTTTTTTTAGCAATTAACAATATCATATAGTCTTATTTATTTAAGATTAATTTATTGCTGAGAACTAGCTGGTTGTGAGTATGAATGAAGTACTCTCTCCTTACACTGGAATGTAAGCATCTGAACCTCACAGAAATACCAGCAAAACAAAGCAACCTGGAACCTACACACAAACATTTACTTTCTTGGCAAATAGTATGATTACTGAAGTATGATCCTATGCCCTTAATCATACAGTTCTTTAAAAAAATCAGATTATACATATAGGAAGACTTGAGTATTTCTACTCCCACCTTAAGTTAGTACCATCTTACATCATTGGTTATTTTAGAATAAGTCACTGACTTAAGGAAAAAAAAATCTCCCACAAAGAACCTTACATAGGCAAGCCTGTAAGGTTGATTTGCAGGAGATAAGGAACTGACCTTTGCATATCATAAGTGGTACCATAAAATGTAAGTGAATTATTTTGCATCTTTTTAAAAACATGCACTGAAATCAGACCATGTACATTTGTGAAGAACAGATCTGACACTGTCAAATCAAAGCTGTGTAAATATATGGTTTTAAGTCAGTTCACACAAACTAGAATCTCATACATGCTGAACCACGGTGGTTTCTCTAGATCACACTGACCTGGCTATTTTCAGCCATTCAGCAGACAGAAAACAAAATAAACATATTTGCTGAACCACTACAGTGGAAAGTTCAGAACTGAAGCTAAAGCAGAATACATACGATTAAACTAAGAAAATACATAGTTAGTAACATAGTTTTGATTATATCCACAAATTACAGAGCTTGGGCCACTGATTATGTGACATGTTTCAATGCAGGTGGAAAGGGTGGAAAGGGTCGAAAATGACCTAGTAACATGGTGATCCACAGCTTTCAAATGTAAGTTTTAATTCTAATATTGGTATCTTACATTAAATGAACCTGGAAACGCTATTTATTACACTGGAAGAATCTTACTTATGACCAACAAGCATCTGTGGAATCATTTGAGAGAGACAGTAGCAGAATCAGTAGCTATAGATAACAAACATAAAAAATGTCTCTCTTAATTAGTAATTACAAAGGGATTTGTGCAGGGTTGAATAAAGGCTTATACAATTAGGTCAAATTAAAGTTTTCGTGTGATCCACTTCAAAAATAGATTCACAGATTATATTGATCCAAGTTTATTTGTTTTGCATGGCTTGCATACCTCAGTTTTGTATGTGTGAGACAGAGCTATATCTGTTTAACTACTGAAACTTTCCAGTAAGAGTGGTTCAGTGTGTGTTTGGTCCTTTGAGAAATGTTGGTATCAGCTACTACACTATATACACATACATATATATGAGATGTGTTACTGTTTCTTATTCCATTTTCCCTGACAAGTAGCGAAAGCACAATTAATTATCAGAAGGACAAACACACATAATATGCTTATCTCCAAAGCAACATCTTTTTAACAAGAAATTAGAGTAGCTAAAATTAACAGAATATACTCACTTTACCCTCCTTCTTTTTTACAGCTGAAAGTGCAGCAGGAGGTGGTGGCGGAAGCACGGAGGAAGGAAAATCCAAAACATGTATAGTTTTGTAATTCTTTGTCTCAGACACCGTTTCTGAACAGTGAAAAGGCATCTAGAAAGAACTTCGATGAGCCTCAGTGGATTTCTGCTTCGCCTAGAATAGTATAGATTGATCCCTTAACAGTTCTCTTAAATTCCTGCTGTTTGTTGGAAATAATTTATAATGGAGTAAACAAACAGTTTCAATTACAAACTGGAAAATTAAAAGAAAAAATAATGGTGCAAAATTATTTAACTGTGCGCTCTAGATGTTTTTTCATGTCACAATTTATATACAGGACTTTTATCCAAATATGCAACTTCTGCACACTGTCCACAAAAAGTATAAATCAACTTTGACAGATCTTATGTGAAATTACTGAATGAAATGTGTACATGTACAATTCAAAGGAAAAAAATAGGGATTTTCATAACTTGTATAGTTAGATTTTTATATTATGTGTATTTATTTAATCTGTAGTTGTCCTTTTCCTTCATTCTCAATACTACGCAGAGTTCTAGCGTAAACATTTTCACTTTAGAAATGCTCAACACAATTCTCTGGCTCACATCTTTAAAAAGCAGGTCCATGGTACACAGTATTTTTTCAAGACTAATAAGGACAACGTTGTAAATTGTAGCGATAGCACAGAGAAGCCCATACGCACACGGCTCTGCCCACAGTTCCTAAACCTTTCATTGTAAAAATGTAAAAAGGCAGGCTGTAAACATCATACTTTGCATACAAATGTACTAAGATAACTCAGCGTATCTATAGGATCTACATTTAAATGCATTTTCAAAGGCACATGTACTCCCAAATGCACTTTTTTAAAAAATTGAGTAAATTACTTGAAAACCAATGAACTGGCACCAATTTAATCTTGGGAGAGAGAGAGGACATCAGAAACAGAGCACATCAGAATTCACATTATCTCCCTTTCTACAACCGAGATGAGAGACTGCACACAAATTAGCTCTTCAAAAACAACAATCCCTCTCTACCAAAACTTTCCGTTCTTGAAGAATGACAGAGTGTGCTCAACACCTTCTACTCAGGTCTCAAGAAGCTAGTTCTCCCTGCAGATGAAGGAAGGAAAATGGCTAGTACATTATGCATGGATCTTAGTATTCTCTGGAACCACTTCCAAATCTAAGAGGAGATGAATGTCAAATGCAGCTCCTGCAACAACCAAGTTTGACATACAGATTCAATACTGCCACTTTTCTTGCCCTTCTAACAAAAGCAAAAGGGGGAATGATTGAATGGCTTGCCATTTTGTATATCTTCCTCAGAACATTCTACAAAGAGACTGTATACAACAATCACCTACAATTAAAGGAATCCACAAAAAAAATCCCACTTCTTACATCTTTATAAATGGGCCAAGTATTTTATGCAAACTAAACTTATGACACAAAACTGGCTATCTTCTGCATTAAATGCAGATATTAAAGCTATTTCAAGCTTGTTCAATCATGTAATTTTATTCAAACTCTATTAAATAATGTATTTAATATATATACTACTTAATAACATTATTTTGAAGACTCAAATAGTAGTTAGTTATCTAGAACACATAATATACAATACTTGAAGCAATGAATACAGCAACACATTTGGCAAAATGCCCCTTTGGTCAAGTTGCATACATGTAAGCAGACTGCTGCAGACTGGATTTGACTCTCAACCAAGCTTTCAAGATGACAGAGAATTAACCTTTAAATCCACCTTCTTACCTAAAGAAGCCTTCATGCAAGGCTATGTTTCTTTCTTACTGAAGTACATGCTAAGTGTGTCTTTGTACTGTCATCTAGAATGTAAGGACAAACTCTTTAAAATGTAATTATGTTGACACTTGTAAATAGAGTTCTCATTTTCCTGAGTGCATGTAAAATGTTCATAAATACACTGCAACCATCTCTGCTGTTTCCCACATGAAATACTTATTATAGATACTTTTTATATATATATATATATATATATTTACAGTGGGAAGTATATTTTATATATTAACTTTCCTCATAATAACATGAACCTTTAATTAAAAAGTTTGCCTTTTACATCCAAAGTAATTTTCACCCAACAAAGAAAATAGTCTCTCCAACTATTCATGTGCAGATTGTTTCTTTGGATACATATAATAAATAATGTTTAAGGTTGTATTGCAATTTAAAGAAGAAAATTAATCCAGTGAGTTTTTCAGGTGATATTCATTCTTTACTTATATATTTAGGATTACACCTTAAAGAAGGATTAACGTTCAATCAATCTTAAGGAGATCAGAAACCACAATTAATCTACAAGCCACATGTACAGAAAGCTGCATGTTGGATTTTTTTAACACCAAAAATTTCATCAATTAACAAGATTTTTTTAAGTCACATCACATTATAATTAAAATTTAAACCAAAGTAACTCACAATGAACTAAAGTCTTCTAAAAAGTAGGGCAGACATTTTGGATAGAGGTCACTTAATTCAAGCAAAAAGCCAAAAAACAAACCCTGAACTTATCCATTAACATCTGAAAATACTTACAAAGACAAATACCTGCATAGTAAAGTCTACAAGACCAATCAAGTTAAGGGTATTCACTCTTGTTTAATAAGTTAGAAATACGAATATATTAAAATGTATGGCTTTAAGCTAAGAACAGAATCTTCCAACATGCCTCTTTACAAAAATCTGACAGTAACTGAAGTCTGAGATAAAACAAAAGGCAGCCAACTACCTTAATGTAATGTCAATAAACTATATTGTTTGTTTACATCTTCTGAGTGCTATTTATGTTTTTGCACTGAACTGAAAGGGAAAAAAACACAAAGTTTTTAGACCTGAAGTCTTCTACAAAGACAATTTACTGAGATGGTCCAAATGAGTGACTGTAGAGAAAGTATGCTAAACAAAAACAGTTCTCCTTAATTATGACTGAATTTCCAGACTTTTAACTTCATAATCCATGAAGATCAGCATACATAGGTTTAAAGTTTCAGAGAAACAAGTCTTGAAAATACTCATCAAACTCTTCCTCCCTGGGGAGAAAAAAAAAAAAGGTCAAAAGAAACTTCTGCTTTGGAGTTGTACTTAGGAAACAGTCTTTGTATGAGAAAGATTTAGCAGGCTTCTGACTAGAATTTTCAGCTGGTATAGACCAGCAACAGCAGGGAATTAACTGTTAGGAATTACTTTTAAGATAGTTAACAGCAGGATAAGGTGTAAGACAGCAGTGGGATTGTAGTGGCTTTACAAAGGTTTCTCTTCCAGTGTTGTGTATGACATTACATGGAAGGAGATGTGGTATAATTTTAAATGTCAGGGTATACATAAAAACACTTAGGAAAAAAAATCTCTACCTTTTTAGTTCTGATTGGACACATTATGTCTTAATAGTTACGAGTTCACTAGATAAAACTAACCGTGACTTTTCATTTGGTTCTTGTAGAGGACCTTTCCAAAAGTCAGCATCTGAAGGACCATCTTGTGCATCGCTGTTATCTGAATCTGTTAACAAATTTAAAGTGCTTATGAATTTTTTTAATTGATTTTTAAATATATTTAAGTCTTTAGATGGATTAATGCTAACAGCAATGTTTTTCTAACCATAAGAAAAAAAGGAACACTTTACTTAGTGTAAAGTAAAAATCAAAAAGATTTGCCACTATTATTTAATGCAGCATTACACTCTTGGACTTGTATTTTGCTCAAACACAACAACAATGATGTCAAAATACTGATCCAAATACAACAGCAGCATAGCAATTCATTCCTAAAATTAAGGGTTTATAACTCCAAACCCAGAATTACAATACAGTTTCAACTCATTAACGAAACTGACTTATTAAACGAAACTGACTTTTATATGAATGACAACTCTTATCAATTGTAATTTATCAGTGAAATTTTCAGAAAGCATAGATTATTTCATGTCTGTTTCATGTAAATATACAGAAGAAGTGAAAACAAAAACACTTGCATTACCAGAGATATGCCCTGACCCAGAAAAACCCTATCTTCCCATAGAGCTTTCCTGACAAAACAGAGACTTGAGTCATATGGAAACTACTTCAAGTCTTCCGGTACACATATGTCCTTAGGACACTGCTGAAAACATACAGTACAGCAGAGCAATTGGTAAACACCCAACCTCTTCTAGACACTCTGCAGAAAGAACTGGCATGACCAATAGTGGTTTGCTTCATCAAAATAAAATACTGGGGACTGGAATTATTGAGCTACAGAGACATCAATGCCTAAGGAGTCTTGCAGAGACTGAGTGCATCCATGAGTTACAACAGGTTGTGGCTCAAAAATACTTTACAGAATCACAGAACTTTAGAGGATTGGGGGGACCTCCAGAGGCCATCGAGTCCAACCTCTCTGCCAAGGCAGGATCACCTAAGGTAGTTCACTCTAGAATGCATCCAGGAAGGTTTTGAAAGTCTCCAGAGAAGGAGACCTCTCTGGAGCAGCCTGTTCCAGTGCTCTGTCACTCTCACTGTAGAGAAGTTTCTCCTCAGGTTGAGGTGAAACCTTCTATGTTCTAATTTGTAGCCATTGCTCCTTGTATTATTACTGCTAATCACTGAAAAGAGATTGGCCCCATGCACTTGACACCCACCCCTCAGACATTTGTATACATTGGTAAGATCTCCTCTCAGTATTCTCTTCTCCAGACTGAACAGCTCTAGGTTTCAGTCTGTCTTTGTAGGGGAAATGTTCAAGTCCCCTACTCATCCTTGTGGCTTTCCACTGGACTCCTTCCAGCAGGTCCCTGTCTCTCTTGAACTGTGGAGCTTTAGTTAAAGCCTACAATTTATTTACAATTTATTAATTATTTGAGTACATATTAATATCATTCCCTGAAAGGAAATGTAGTTGCTATTTTATTCAGGAAATACTTTCTTCACACAGCACATATTTGCATATACAGGCTCATTAACAATTATTAAGAATTAGCAATTATTAAAAATGTACCTATCTTTGCATCCTCTACTTTTTCTGGAACTGCTGTTTAACAAACAAAACTAAGACCAATGACATATGACCTTGAAACAAAATAATTTATTACAAAACAATGAAATGCAGAAGAAATTAAGTACTTTACCTTTATCAGAATTATCTGAATCTTCTGAAGAAGTCTGATCTGAAAAGGAACACCATTTAAAAATAGTAAGCTTATCCTGGTTTTATACACCACCTTAAATTGTTTGCTAGGGTATTTCTAGCACAATATACTACACATAAACATGTGCATACACATACATGCACTATGCATTCACAGAAAGCAAGCAAACACTGACATAAAAATAACCTCTTTGTTTTGCATGAGTTTAAAGGTTATCAGTTTAAGCTCAACTAGGTTATTCTACGAAATGTGGCATAAAAAGGTTATCTAACACTTCCAAAGACTTTCAACCTCAAAGCCTCAAGGAATTAAATACTCTTTCTGATATGCAATGCCCAACTCTTGGGCAAATTTTCACTGTAATGAGTATTTTTCAGAAGTCTTTCTCTGTAAAATACAACATTTTTTTTCCCTCTAAATTTATTTTAGGAAATTTTACCTAGAAATCTATCCTTCTTTACTACCTTACACAGACAAGAAAGTTACACATATTTATACCTATGCAGTTATAGTAAAACAAAGATTCAACTAGCATTTGATTATTTTAGTAATTGAAAGATCTAAAATTTTAATTTACCTTTATGAATCTTTTTTTTTGACTTATTTTTTGCTGAACAAGACAATTTTGTCTTCTTAATTTTTGGCTCTTTAGAGGTTGGTACAGCTGTGCCTTTTTTCTTGTGTGCTTTGACTTCTTTCCTCCTTTAAAGAAATAATTAATATACATCTCTGTTATATGTACTCTTCAAGTATTCTTCAGCATTTAATTCAAACAGTTGTCATTTTTTATGAAACATATCACTACTTAAATTGAAAAACTTAGTTAAAATGCATAGTGCTATAGACAAAGAGCAGGAAATGCTAAAGCTGCTAAAATGACACTGATGCCGGTAATAAAACCAGTGAATTGGCAAACAAAAATTAAACATAGAAAATACAATTATAACATGCCAAACTCTTATTTATACTGAACACTTACTCTTTTTTTCTTTTAGAAAACAATTTCATACATAAGTAATGAGGAGAATAGAGTTAATGCTAAGTTTTAAAATTATTTTTGTATTTGATAGTAACAAAATCTGAGGTAGAAGAACCTCAAGCCTAAGAACCTGCTGCAGAACTCATGCATTTTATTTTCAGCATTACTTAAAAAGGCTATATAGGAACATGAACTAACTTTCTCCTGCTTCTTTGCAAAAAGAAGTAACTAAAATTGTTTCAAAGTACTCTGCAGTTGCTGAAGAGGAACACATACACATCCTACCGGGGCAGGGGGAGGGGGGAAGCCAACAAAACCAAAACCAACAACAACCAACCACAAACTTATGATGAAATTTACTGAGGGCAGGGAAAGGGAGCAGAGTGAAACTTTTAGGCTGGATGTTAGGAGGAAGTTCTTCACAGAGAGAGTGATTTCCCATTGGAATGGGCTGCCCAGGGTGGTGGTGGAATTGCCATCCCTGGAGGTGTTCAAGAAAAGACTGGATGAGGCACTTAGTGCCATGATCTAGTTGATTGGACAGGGCTGGGGGCTAGGTTGGACTGGATGATCTTGGAGGTCTCTTCCAACCTGCTTGATTCTATGATTCTACTTAGCATACTTATTCTGAGTTCAAGTGGGTTTACAATTTTCATTCCAAAAAGAAGGAATGAAACCAGTATTATTAATTAATTCTCCTTCGTAACATGCATATGCACAGTGCTTTAATATAATTGAGTATTAATTAACTTTTTAAGTGGATTAATTAACTACCTTGGATACATTCATCTAGAAACAAGTTTGATTTGTGTCACTTTAAAAAAAAAACCATCATTTCATATGCTCTTCAATAACTGTATAGCTTAGTTACTGAGCTTTACAACTAAATTAATGCCACATTGTTTCAGAAAATCATAATCTGAGTATCAATAGCAATGGAATTCAGTAAAATTGTATAAAAAAACCCAAAAAATCAAACCTTAGTGCACACATTTTATAGGTTCAAAATCCACTGGTTTTCTCTCCTTTTAGTAAGTGAGCAAATTCTTAAGTTCAGCATTTCAAAATGCAGTCACTTGACACATAAACCCACTCTTTTTAAGAAAAGGAAAAGCATTCTAATTCTTAAAAATACATCAAGAGGAAGAATAAAAGTGTTTTGCACAGACTTTCAGCCTGAAATTAAGCAATGGAAAATTTTGGGGGGAGTTGGAATGCGATTTCAACAACATCTAATTCTTAATGGAACCTATTCATCATACTGAAGTTTCTAATAATCCAGCTGTAAGTCTTCCTCCTACTTGCTGTTTAGCATAGCTGTAATCAACTGATAATTCAGCCACCATTCATACCGGTGATGGAAGTTTAGTTTGTAGGAACATTCTGGACATAGTCCTGAAAAAGAGAGAACAAACACATTACACCCATGTATCTGACAAGCATAATTCACAAAATTTAGTAATACTTATCTAAAACTAGACAATGCCATCTTCCAATTTCAGTAGCTTTTCCTTCAAAACAAAGGTTACAAAGTAATTGCAGCCAGGGTTGAGAATAATACCATGAAAAAGTCTTCAGTATAGACCCATATTTTATACTAAACCTGGAGGAAGACTGCAGGTTTAACACTGGCAACTCTTAAAAAACTCTTTTTTCTTATCAGATACAGATATGCCATTTTATGGATCTTTGTGGACAGATTAAATTGTTCTACAGTTACAATGAAGACCTGCAAGTCTCTTAGAGCTTTGCCAGAAACAACATGCTACCACTTGAAGTGTCTTACGAACTGAAGTAAAAAACATATTAGCTTGTTTTACACAGAGTAACTGTGGTAAGTTTAATTATCTGATTAACATACCAAAATGTACACCATAATAAATAAGAACATTTCAAGAGAGAAGACTGGAAAAGGAGGTGACTTTATTAAATTTAGGATTTTTGGAAGAAAAATAAAATGAGAAGAGCTGAAGGTATTGAAGAGTTATCTGAATCAAAGTCCTGAAGACTCCTAGGCCACATAACTGATTAAACAATGACGTGATGAAACCCTCCTTTCAATGTAGCATTGTCCATTAAAACTAGGCATGTTTGTATCAAACCAGCTTATAATCAGTAACAGATGTGCTCCCTTAATCAGACCATCATATTGCCTGCAATTAACAAAATTATCTCTTATGTGGCATTTTCCATTTCATATGAACCAATATCATTATCACTGGGGTCTCACTCAGTATCTTTTAAAGCACAAGATAGTTGTCTTCTTTAAGTGCACATATCCTTGAAGGGCTGACTTACTCAATTTCACAAGCGCATTCCTCTTTTCACCATGTTCCATGTAGCCAAAATTCACCTCCCAGCTCTTCAGGCCTTCTTTCTCATCACAATGCTTATTTCCACATGAAAACTGACCTTTAAAGAGATGAAAACCAGAGAACTGTGCTTCAGTGATTAACATACATATGTGTTTGGGGTTGCTATGTCCAGTTTTGCTCAGCTTTTGCTTTTTTTGGTTTGCATTTCTTGCAAGTAAAGAAGCACAAATCTAGAAGGAACATCTAGATTAAGGAAAAAAAATAACAGACAATAACAAAGCAATCAATCATACCTATCTAATATTGTATATTTGTGTGCTGGTTTGAGGCTAATTGGAATATTTTAATGAGAAAAAAATAGATTATAGGCTGTGAAAACAATGGTGATGTCTAGTTCACTCATAGGCTTGCTGAGATGTATAATAACAAGGACACAAGACAGTGAGTATCTCTATCTGTCAAAGTTGGTTTATAATCATTCTGCTTATAAAACCCCTTTCCTGATCCTCCAAACTCACCTTGCATGTAAGGCAGACCCTGGGATAAGGCAGGGGGGTGGAAAGAGGGTGGAAGGGTGGTTGGGAGCCTCTCCTGGGGACTGTGATTTCTAGGAGGGGTATTGTATTTCTGTATTACTTTTAACTTGCATAATTCCGTATATAGCTATATATATTTGTAATATATTGAATATATCTGCTTGTATATTGTGCTAAGCTGTAAATATAAAGCTTCATTCCTTAACTTCCAGATGACTGAGCCTAGTCTGGATGATTTCATTGTGTGGGTGGATAACTCCCAAACCATCATAATTTGCAATGAAAGAACATAACTTGAATTGTTTTTTACAATGTATACATGAAGGAATATGTTATGAAATAGTAAGCCTAATACTGGACTCTGAAGAAATGAGTGTCTCTAGGATACATTCTATAACAGAAATTATTACTTAGCAGTCAGTAATAATAGAGGCTGATGGATCAGGAAGAGCAATTTAGATATTCATCTTTGATGACATCAAACTATTCAAAGGATCATGTACGTACAACATTACTATGTCCATGTTCTTATCACCTTACTTGTTCACCTGATATACTGGACACAATTTTTTTTTTAAAGAAAAGGAAATAAAATTCAATAAGAAACTATGTAGCTGCTTTAAAAGCTTCCTTATTACGTCAAATATAATACTAATCTTAAAGGAATTTGCACATAATCAATATTTTTTACATGACTGGGTTCTCAAAATAATAGTGATATATACATTCCCTTTGCAAAAGACTAATTTATATGGAGAGCTGGTGGTAAGGATGTGTATTAATAGGCTCACAAGCAGGACTGTGGTGAACGATTAACCTCAGAGCATTCTGCTTAAGCTGATAATTGATAGATTGGCAGTGTCCTCAGATATTTCAGTTCTGCTGAAAGATCAGTTCTGCTGAAAGATCCTCAGATATTTCAGTAAAACCACTTGCCATGATAACATTTCAGGAAAACATAAACCCAAATGAAAACAACCAAACAAAAAACAAATGCAGAACAATAACAACAACAACAAAAACCCAAAATATCCAACACCAAAAAAACACAAACAAACACACCCCCTCCAACAATCCCAGAGCTCCCATTAAAAAAAAGATAAAAGTTTCAAATTAACATACATTAAATATGTTCACCCCTATATAAAGGTATGGCTTCCAGTATCTATCGTCATCAGGAAGAATTTATTTCCATTATAAAGAAGTAAAATTGCAGCAAAGCCTTCTGGTGTGTCTTTCATTGTTTCTATCATCAGCAAACTTGCTTAGGGTATGCGCTGTCCTTTCATCTAGGTTGGTGAAGATGTTGAACATGACTGGACATAGTACTGACCCTTGGGTAACACCACTAGCCACAGGTCACTGCATCACTGATCACAACCTTCTCAGCTCTGTCATTCAGACAGTTCACAATCTACCTCACTCATGTAACCCACACTTTCTAAGCTTACTTATGAAAACGTTACAGGAGACAGTGTCAAAAGTTTTACTGAAGTTGAGGTAGACAACATTACTGCTCCTTCCTCATCTACCCAACCAGTCATGCCATCATAGAAGGCTATCAGATTGGTCAAGTGCTTACAACTAGTAATACGAGCAACCTCTCCTTTCACTCATCTTCTTAGTGACCTTACAAAGACAGACACTGAAAGCAACCAAATGTAAGTAACCCATTCTTCTACTCCCAAACCACAGCAGTAGTTCTCACCACCACTACTACTATTGTCACACTTAAAGTACATGCTCTCTCTTTTTAAGTGTGAATTATCAGTTAGGTATTAATGCTTTATTACATGTAATCAAAGCACTTTTTGTTACTGATTTATACTTTCAAATAGGAAAAGCAAAAGAAAGGCATTAAGTCTCACTGCACTTGAAAAGAGCATGGGAAGCAGAACTAAGGTTGGGCTCTTGCTCCCCTTAGTGGCGAAGGCACCATTTCACAGCTTGCGTTCCAATTGTGTTTCCCATTAGGATTCCATCAGAAAGCTTAAAACATGTAATTTTGCACTTTATCACATATTTTTAAGTATGAAGTATCAGATATCAAAAGTACAACGCAGCTTTAAATTATATTCCCCATGAAGATGTAATAGTTCATAAATTAGTCATTTAATTTTAATTCTCTTTTTAAACCAGCCAATAAAGCATATAATTATATAGCTGTCTGCTAATATAACCTGTGGTGCTGTATGCAACATATAACTACAACTACCTTTAGGAGATTTAATCTTCAGAGATAAAAAACTCCACCTTTAAAGTTCACATTTCCTCCTATGAGAAGATACATATATATATGTATCTTCTAATAGGGTATATAACAAATGTATTTCTAACCTCTTTAAGACATTGTAATAACAGAGCTATTTATTCTGATCACTCCATGCAGTCGTCTTGCGTATGCATGCTTAACTTCTGAAAACCACACATGTATATGAAGACTACCCACAAACAGCAATCCATTAATCTGATTTCCTTGCTTGCTCACCTGCTTGAAAGAGTTCATGTGCCATGGAAAAAGGCCATGGAACTGGGATCACTGTGCAAGGTCCAACAACACATTAGTAAGAACTCTATGAAGCAGAAGAGCAGCCAGAATAATCTAGTGATTTAGAAACAGGATGTGGACTTACAACAAATGATTCCCACTGAACCTTTTCAAAATCAATTTATTGTCCATTATCATCTGATAAAATTACTGGTATTGTAAAATACTGTCTAACAAAATTATGTCAAAACACAGCAAAGAAAAGCATAATATAGAATGAAAGACAGCATTACCTTTTCCTGAAATTACTTCTTTCTCGTGTCGCCACCTAAATCCAAACTGTTAAGATAAGAACCAAAATTAATTTGTGAATAGTGAATATGGGTAGTAATGTAAAGGCTATTTTCAGCTGATTGATGTCCTGAATGTGGCTCATCCATTCAACAGTTGCTAGTAAAATTTCTTTCTCTGTTAGAAATATCTCTCTGCTTGCCAAAAGGATTCCAATTTACATGCACACTTCGAAGTAGATGATGCTCAGTACCGAACAGCAACTTCATAGCCAGCAGAAGAACAAATAGGACATCTTTGTTACATACTTCATCACAGTCTTGCCCACACTAAAAACTGTGAAGACTACTGGAATACTGAAAAGCACATATTGATGGATCACCTTTTTAATCCCTAAAGACTAAGAAAAAAAAAAAAAGACAATGAAGCTGTATTTCTCTCTACACTGCCTAGAAACTTCACATGTAGATAACCAACCTATTTTTGTTTTCCAGAGAATCTGGTTCATACTCTTCAAATGGCAAGTAACCAAGTGAGAAGACTGAAGATGGGAGGGAATGAGAACAGGTGGAGAAAAACATTTTTATTTTCACTAACAAGTATAAACAGAGGATAAAATTCAGAGGTATACAACTTCTTAAAAAAAGTGCATCATTTAAAAATCATGAAAACAAGGATGACAGGAAGAGAAAATTGCTACTCTGCAAGCAAAGCAGAAAAGACTCTGAACTTCATGTTAAAAGATGGGCAGGGTAGAAGGGTTACAAAAACCAAAGAAGTATAAAAATAGCTGCAAAATCCATCTTCAGCACCTGAATTCCAAAGTATCCTTTGGAATAAATACAAACCTTTTCTTGGTGCACTCTTAGACTGAACCCACACAAATGTGCATTTTGTAGATGCAGTGGCATGAATTCTGTAATATATTGGATTGAATTGCAATATTTTCATCATGATTTTAAACACTGTATATAAGTACATGTGTCTATTGCTGTGTGGACTTTAATGTTCAATTTTTTAATAAACCATAACAATTCTTCATCTGAAGGGTAACAGCATGGAGTTCTCATGCATAAAGTTTTATGTGGTTGAAAGGCCATAAAAAAAAACACAAGAAAAAATAAGTTTTTCCTTTAAAGAATGTGTCATACTCTCATATAAATGCTTTGCACCTGAATAGCAAAACTGAAAAAAAGGCAGAAAGGCACATACAGCCCAATGTTTGCTTTGCAATGATCTTCTCCAAGTCAATCTCTTACATAGAAGATGCCTACAAAAACTAAGTTTGCAAACCAATGGGATATTTGTCTCTTTAAATATGTCCACTAACATTCACAGAAGATCAGCTTCTACTGTCATACTGCGTAAGATGACAGTTTGCTAAGACAGGATCAAGTTGTGCTCAGCCTACTCAATAAATCTACAGTGCGGTTTAAAGTTCCATGATACCACTCACACCCCAGTCAAACAAAAATTGATCAGGTGAAAAAAAAGGCACAAACTGTGCTGAACAGTTCAGTGAAAACAACATAAAATACATCTATAAATGTAAAATACATGACGGAAACCAGTTGATCTAAAGAGTGATGGTTAATTGTTCTTGCTCTTTTAATGGGTATTTGCTGGTTTAAAGGGTACTCTAATTCTGAAAAGCTTGTGACATAATTGAAAAACAGAGCATTTATGACCAAACATCAACGCTATTTTGGCACCAATTTTGCATGTTGTGCTGCTGGCAGTGAAGAGTGAAAAACAATGTGACTTTATCAGCACGTCTGCTTCTTCATAGTCCATCCATCTGGTACTTCACCAATCATCAAATTATCCAGGCTCACTTTTGCTACTGAAGTAGATTTTTATATAGATTTTCCCTCCCAGCCCAAACTTGACTCAATAAAATAGAAATCAGATTATATCCTCAGAGACACCTGAGGATAGACACAAAATAGAAAAAAAGAGGGAGCTAGAACCATCTGTAGATGGTCTAAGAAAAAGGTTGTCCTCATCTTCATTCAGTTTTGCCAATCACTCTTCCACAGGCTTACAGAAAATGACAGTGACCAAGGCTAAGAAGAAACAATAAAACATATAAAGCAAATACAGTTGAGTTCCTTTACACTAAGATATCAGTTCTGGAGCCCCTATTACACGAAAGATCTAGACATGCTGGAAAGTATCCAGAGAAGGGCCACGAGGATGAACAGAGGGCTGGAGTGTCTCTCCTATGAAGACAGACTAAGAGAGCTGGGGCTTCTCCATCTAGAGAAGAGAAGGCTCCAAGGAGACCTGATTGTGGCCTTTCAGTATCTGAAGGAGGCCTGCAAGAAAGCCAGTGAGGGACTTTGTAGGATGTCAGGTAGCAATAGGACTAGGGAGAATAGAGAGAAACTAAAAGTGGGCAGATTCAGACTTGACATTAGGAAGTTCTTCAGCATGAGGGTGATGAGACACTGGAACAGGTTGCCTAGGGAGGCTGTGGAAGCCACATCCCTGGAGGTCTTTAAGCAACCTGTAAGGTGTCTCTGCCCATGGCAGGGGGGTAGGAACTAAGTGATCCCTTGAGGCCCTGACAATTCTATGGTTCTATGATTTGTTGTTAAATGAGTTCAACAAGATCGTAAAAGAGCTACTTTTACAAGGAAGACCAGGATCAAGTAGAACAACTCTAATACAGAGGGTTTACAAGAGTATCAAATTACTAACTTAATGAGAAATTACAGTTTCAATAATGTGAAAAAAACATGTAATAACCACAAACAATAAACTTTCCAAATTAAATATGGACTGCTTATGCAATATGGACTAGCTGCAGCAACAACTAGCATGCCCACAGTCATGTTTTTCAGAAAAACAATGTATAAATTTAGACAATATTGTGGAAAAATACTATATATATTTTAAATATTTTTATTTTCACAGAGAAGTCTCCAGGCTGGAAAACAATGACAACAGAAAACATATTACCACTACCAAATGGAAGACAAGTTGGCCTAGAAATCTGAAAATGATCCAGAAATATAAACAGAAGTGTAAAATGTATTGTGTTTAATGACCAGGTGTCAGATGGGTTTCATTTCTTAGCAAACAGGAGACATCTACAGTCTGTTAAGCCAGAAAATAAAGTACAGAGACAGCAAATAAGAACTTTTCTAGGAAAGTAAGACAGTAAAAAGAACATTTCTAGTCCAATGCATATCAAAGTACACAGAGCACTCTCCCTTACTGCATTGCAAAACTGACAACAGAACTAAACTATCTGACAGTACAGATGGACATTTGTCAGATTCAAAGTTCACAGACAAGGTTCTGCACTAAAGGTTCCAAGACAAATTTGACCTAAAAAATTCTGTTCTAGAGAAAATGCAAGGAGTAACACAGCCATTACAAGCAAGAGCTGTCAGAGTGTCTCTAAGCAGCCTCACACCAGAGGGTCATGCTGGCATTTCTATTTAAAAAATAAAGAAGGAAAATATATTTCCTAAAGGAGCCAAGAGAAGTAGGATCATGGGTCACAGGGTCCCATTTGCATGCAGTGCCAGCAACTGAGGTAAGTGCATCTCTAAGGATAAAAGCACAGTGAGGAAAGGAGACCCCAGACATCTGTGTCTGTGCATATGTGAATGAAATAGCGAACTACAACAACTAGCTGTGGCCTTGGAGGTTCAGATGTCTTTGGTTTACTTGAACTTTCATCTTTACCAAGGTGCTCTGCTTATTTCTTGGACCTTGAGAGATCCTCTCTGATGAAACTGATCCTTATCATTATCCAATACTTAATGAAACAGTGCTTTTTCTCAGTATAAAGTTCTAAATGAGATCTGAGCTACTATCTCTATGCAGAGGTCTTTAGATGAACTAACTGGTTAAAAGATTTTGGCCAGTTGCAAAACAATTGCAGTTAAGAAAAGAGATGTATGCATAATGTGCAAGTCTCAATTCTATGAAATAAATATACTAAAAACATCACAGGAAACTATCTCCAACTTTACTTTGACACCACCTAGCAGGATATACAAACATACAAGCACAGAACAGCTTAGGTTGGAAGGGATCTCGAAAGACTATGTGGTCCAGTCCTTTGTGGGAAAGGGAATCTAGCAATCAGTGAGACCATATCTTGGAAGCCTCCAGCAAAGTGGACTCTACCATGTCACTGGGGAGGTTGTTCCAGTGACTGACTGTTCTGTTATACTTTTGTTTCGTATATCAAGAGGAAGCATCATCATATAAAGTATCAGTAACAGCTGAGAAGCTGGTTACCTATTCTGCACTACTCATAGCACCAACATTGCAGAACAAAAAGCACAAGTACCTAAAGATATCTAACTTCCAGTTTCTGGAAATGCAGAAAATAATTGAGGCAGGAAAAATCTGAAAGCACAGACAGCATTCTATTGGTGCAAAGGGGATCAGCAGACTACTCCTGACTTCCAAGGAAAAAACTACTTTGGCGTATTTCTGTATCAAAGATGGGCATCAATAAATCAAAACGTGAAAAAAAATTCCACTTTTTTCCATTTTTATAAGAATTTATAAGAAATTCTTTTCACAAAGAAGATAGCAAACACACTGAAGATTAGCACAGGAGCAAAAGAAACACAACCTGCAAGTACGCTCAAGGGAAAAATCAGCTGAGGGGGCAGGGTAGAGATTGAGAGATATGAAACTGCTATATGAAAATAAACCAAATTTGTTAAAAAAAAAATAAAGGGAGGGAAGACATCCTCAGCATTTTACTTTTTGTTAATTTTTGCATTTTTCTGTTTGAATTTTCTTCAGAAGCCCGTCAGTTTTTCTGCCTAATATTAAAGGCCAGACTTTGCAAGTATGTACTGGTGAATCTAAGGTTCAATACTATAAATAGCCTCCAAGAACTTTATATAGACGTTGTTTGCAGGGTGGATTGTTACTATGTACTAACAACACTAATGCACATCTAAGTTCAGCAAGGCTGTTCTGGTTAACAAGAAAAATTGGTTCTGGAAGTGGGCTGCTTCTCTTAAGTAATACTATTTACTTACAAGGAATATACACATTCTGTTTCCACAAGGAAAAAAAGAATAATCAGCAAAAGACTGTTTTATAGTAGCCATTTCTGAAATTGTTTCTGCCAGCATTCAAGTACAAAACTCTTCCTTTGTAGATAAACACCCCTTCTCCACTACCCCTTTTTTTCTTACAGTAACATTCCCAGAGACTTTTTAGGCTTCCTCTAGTACTTCTCTGCAGGCAAATCTCTTTAGCCTTATTTCCTTAATCTCTCAGCATTTTCTGCCTTTCTTACACACAATGTACCTCTTCATAAAACACCATCTGACAGAAATGCTCCTGTTCCCATAGAAGGACATTTTTGGGGTAGAGACAATGGCTGGATTCAAAGGGCTATTGCTTACTAAAAAACTTGCAAAGTTCTCTCAGCTCTTTTTCTAGGGTAGGGGTACTAACATTCTGGTCTCATGACATATCCATGAGCATAAAGAATTTTTAACAAGAGGATATAATTTAAAACCAAGATGTTCCACAATCATGTAACATACCTTATTCTCTTTGTATCTACTGAGATCTGCTATACAGTATTCCTTGAACAATTTCTCATAATACTTCTTTGCAAGCCTCTTCTCCCTGCAACAAAAGGTATTACTTTTTTAATTACAGAATGTGATACAAACCATTCTACATTGTAATGACACTAGAAAGACAAAGACATCTTGTTTCATCTACATCTAAAATACATCTACAGTGCCTACTAAACTGTATTTTCTTTTCAAACTTGGCCCTCTTCAGAGTTTTCAGAAAAGTTCATTTGGATCTCACAGAATGCCCAAATATTTCTTAATTACTTTCATCACCAATTCATTCTGCCACTGAACAATATTAGAATATGAAAGACCTCATAAAGGTCTTTTATTTTTAAATGCAATAAATATCAAAGAATAATCACTAAGTAGGCACAGTAGCTCTTAATTATTAGGGAATAGCATAAATTTAGTACAAGTGATCTAAAAATAATGTTCTATAATAGTTCCAGGTACCAATTCATGTCTGCTTCATCATCTTCGTTCCACAGGAATCTATGGTTTTCTCTAATGACGTCGAGATCCGTCTTGTCATTTGCTCTATAAAAAGACACTTTTTTTTAGTAAAATGAAACATGAAAATGAAAACTGAAGGTATGATATGAAAAACTGAGTATTTGGTAAAACCAGTATTTCACAGTGGTGATCCCCACCTCATTGCATAAAGGACTACATTGCTATAGAATAAAATTATAGCTATAGTCAAAAAAGGCTATAGCATTTCTGGCATACCTTTTCCCAAATGAAAAACTCAGTGGTAAACCACATAATGTTTTTAGTTGGAATGGACCTTTAAAGGTCACCTAGTCCAATCCTCCTTCTCCAGGCTGAACAATTCTAACTCACTCAGCCTTTATCTACAGGAGAGGTGTACCCTCTGATCATTCTTGTGGCCATCCTCTGGATTCACGCCAACAGGTTCATGTCTTTCGGGTGCTGAGGACTCCACAGCTGAGCACAGAATTCCAGGGGAGTTCTCACCAGAGTAAAGGGACAGAACTACCTCCCTCAGTCTGCTGGCTGCCTGGGCCGACAAAAGCACACTGTTGGCTCACATCCAGCTTTTCATCCAGCAGTACTCCTAGCTTGCGCTCTGCAGGGCTGCTCTCAATCCCATCAACCCCTAGACTATATTGATACCAAGGACTGCCTCGACTGAGGTGCAGGATCTTGCACTTGGCTTTGTTGAACCTCATGAGATTCCCACACGCCCACTTCCTGAGTTTGTCCAGGTCCCTGTGTATCACATCCCATCACTCTGGTGTGACAATCACACAGCTTAGTGGCCACTGAAACTGTGGATGACTTGAACCTGTATGAAAGCATACTTTTTATACTGTTAATTGAAGATAGTAATATTAGAAGGCTCCTACAGATAGTTCTGAAGAAGGTTATTATTCTGGACAATGGACAGCAATTCTGCACATTTCAAAAGTATTTCAAATTGTTATTTTGAAGGTACTGCCAGATATTTCTCAATGTACCCTGAATTAATGCTCACCTGTCATCTTTCTTTTTACATAACAAAACAAGAACAATTCATCTCATGGCAAGGCCTTATATAAAAGTATATGAGGCAATTCTCTGTTTTGAATATTCACAACTGTAGCTACTACCATCTGTAATCAAAAGAATTAGCAATTTGATACACAGACACATCCCTCTCCTCCCAAAATCTTGATATAGGTTTAATGGCTTTACATAACACAGGAATTTTGAGAGCATGAAAGGAAAGACAGCTAATTGTTCTTACCCAGAACGTCGGAAATCCTCAATTTTGCCCCCATAGTATAAAATGTAGTCACTCACAAACTTTTTATGTCTTTGATACTTAATAAAGCAATTAAGGATTGGGTCAGAATCTCTTTTATTTTACCATACATTTAAAAAAAACCACAAACAAAAATAACTTACATACACTTAAGAGAAAGTTCTTTTATTAAAAATAGTTCAGAGATTTCCAGAAAGGAAGGAATTAATATGGATTTTTTATTAATAATGTCTGATTAAAGTTCCTTTCCAAATACAGAAATTCAAGGCGATTTCACCTTTAAAACTTCATTCAGCTGTCAGACCTTTATAGAATTGATTTCCTTTATCAAAGATGCCCTGTACACATATACCTAGAAATTTGGTTCGTATTTTCAGATGTAATTTAGACAGCAGTTTCTTAGTGCTGCAGTTTTGGCTTAAACAGGTTTAGTATTTAATGTATTATAAGATAGTCTGACTATTAAAGTGGAAGAATTTATTATGTTTTTCTTAGAAGTTACCTGCTTTAGTTCAGAGATGAAAAATCAAGTGAAAATATAACATGTTTTTTAGAACACTTCTGCCTCAAAGACATGATGTGAAACACATTTCGTGCCATAATTTGAGAAAAAAATATGTAATTACTCATAAAACAAGTGTCTTCACAAACAAAACCACTATATATGGCTATTAAAAATATTTTCAATTAATCTCTATGGTGTTTCTGAAGCAACAAATTATGAAATAAATTATATTCTGATTTATAACCTGGCAACTACGATATCAGTGTGAATAATCTGTATCTGTCTACTGTTCTGACATGCCTTGCATTTTTATTGAGAAAACACTTCATTTTCCAAAGGGCACCCAAAACTTAATTTAACCTCAGTTTGTGGATTTTTTTGTTTTTAAAAATTTCCACTACAAATGGAAGAAACAGAGAAGCACTAGCACAATATGCTATTCTGTGCTGCCATTTCAGTGACAAGGCATTGTGTAACAGTAAAGGGTTTAAAGGAACCATCAGAAAACATTAGTAAAACCTAATATAAGTATTTACATAATGAGTTTTGCGGTCGTTCCACAATATATGGGCTTTTCTGTGGCTAAATGACATTCTAATGTCTCAAGAGGACAGATTAAGATACATCCCTTTTACAGGCATATGATGCTTGTGTAATGGCCAGACAAATTCTAAGGAGGTTAGGAGACATTACTTTCTGGAGTCTTAACTTTCCTAGTTATTAATTGTTACTGCTGAAGAATAGCTACTTAAGCTAAGAAGGAACTGATTGCATTTCAGATACACTTAGTTAAAACATGCAATGACTGCAACAGGTGAAAACTAAATAAAAAGAGGCTGTAATTATAGAAAGAAGTAGTAGTTATAGAAATAGTTACAAATTATGCATAAATACAACTAAGAGATATTAAAAAAAACAAAATAAAACTGTACATCGAATTAAATGGGCTTACATTAGAACATCTAGTAAGATAAGGCCGAAGATAAGACTTTTTTGAATACACTTTTGATTTATGGATTCTTAAGTTTACAGCGGAAATGTATTTGTACACAGGTAACAGTAGCCTTATATAGAATTAGGTTCTGCACAAATTCAACTGAAAGAGCAAAGTATCTTTGTGCCAGCCTAAATAAAATCCACTGTATAACATTTTTGTCCCAGACAGGACAAATGGACATGTAGGGTGAATCTGGAAACAACTGAACAGAGGCATGCTCAAAGACATCTCAGCAACAAAAAGAAACTAATTTGAAGAATGACTCAGTATCTGGTGGTGCACTGTCAACTGCTGTGATAAATGAAAAATCCCAGAATTTCACCATAATGGGTAATTTATGCCCCATAATCTAGCTAGAAAAATGACACAGAAGGATACGGCATCCATTGCTATCAGATGAAATCTTCTTTTCCTTGCTTCTTCCCTGTTAATAACAAACACGTTTCAGTTGAAGTTATCTTTACATGAAGGGAAAAATGCCTCACAAAAACAAAATATAAAAAGATACCTATCCCATTCTTCAGCTGCAAACTGTCTGTGAACCAGAGTGCCTTGCTTTGCCTTTTGGAATGGCTTTATCAGAAGGTCATCTTCCTTTTTACTAAAGGTAGAGAAAGAAAAAGGAGTAAATGAGTCAAGATCTTTTCATAAGCAATATATTTTCCAAATCTGAATAATAAAAACTGTTATATTGCTAGTCTCTGTAGGAGTAAGTTAAAACTTCAGAACAAACTATCAGCTTAGGCTTTATTTCATTTGCAGAAAAAAAAAATCAGAAAGGCATTTGCTTATAGTCAGCATTTAAAGAAAACTGTTCAAATCAGTAACCTGGAATATTTATTTTTATAAATATTATCAATGGAGAACCACAATAAAAAAACCTTGAAATTTTGTTAGTTTCACTCTACATTTAAAGCCCTCTGTAAATCTTAACTATGCGACCATGTAGAAACAAGAAGGGACAGACACTTTTAGTAACCTTTTCCCATCCTTTCATGAAAACATCTCAACACTGCATCAAACAGCTCCAGAGCTTCATCTCTTGCAGCGTTATTGCAACAATGGCTAATTTAAAACTTAAGCACCACGCTGTGATCCATACTTGCCAACAGATAGCTGTAAGTACCTCCAGAATTCCACAAAGGAATAAAAAGTTAAACACAAAGTGATACGTTCAGCTAGTAAAAAGGACATTGTTTCATTCCTCAACAGAAGTGAAGACCTTCCCGTAATTAGCTGGCAGAAAGAACGAAGTCAGAAACTTGCATAAAGCAAGCCAGGGAATTTCTATTTCCAGCTATGAAATATAGCACTCTAGAAACTAAGGATAACATTTACTCAAAAAGATGTGTAAGCACAAAATTCCCATAAGGAGACTCTATATAACAGCAATGTAGAGAAAACTTAAAACTATTGTTTTCCTTAAAGTGAAAATAAGTATCACAGAGCAAGAAAAGGATATATGTATATACACAAATACAGTGAACCCAGGTAAGAGCCTCCCTGAGAATAAGCATGCCAGAACAAGGGTTCTCCATGAGAGGAGACTGGAGCCATGCAGCAGCCAGTCTCTTCTCCCAGGGAACGAATAGGACCAGAGAACACCATCTCAAGTTGTACCAGGGGAGGTTTAGATTGAATACTAGGAAAATGCTTTTACCCAAAAGAGTTGTCAAGCCCTGGACCAGGCTGCCCAGGGCACTGGTGGAGACCCCATCCCTAGAGGGGTTTCAAAACCATGTAGACGTGGTGCTGAGGGTCATGGTTTAGTGGTGACCTGGCAGTGCTGGGTTAATGGTTGGACTCAATGACCTTCAGAGCCTCTTCCAAGCAAAACAATTCTATGATTCTATGATTTTTGAAAGACTCCTTATGGTTAGTTGATACTCCACTAGGAAGTGAAATGGTGTAATGTGTAATGGCCTTTTAAAGAAAATGAAAACTGAACAAAACCAGTCACTGTTTTTAATAGAGAACAGCTATATTTATAAAATAAATGGAACAGTACAATGCCTGCTATTATTCCAATGATTAAAACATGACATTTTTTCCCAGAATGCAGTCAGACACGACAAAAGTCATTCTTTCAATTTTACTGCAAAGGAAAATATGCAAGAGTCCTAGGAAAGTTTCCAGAAAGCCTTATTAAATAAAGTCCAACAGCAGAGTGAGGGAAAGACAGGAAAATGTAAGAAAGATACAAGCACAACGTAGGCAAAACATTCAGTACAATTTAGAAAGTGTCAAAGGACCACGGTGACAAGGCAAATTAAACAAATAAATAAAAATCTTAATAAAATTACATCAGACTACAAAAATTCATGGTCATTAATTGTGCAAATCACTGAAAGAACTAGCAAAGATGGTATCAAATAAGAGATGTGTTACTTTTCAGTGTCTGAGTACAACACAGTTCACCAATCTGTGGGTCTCTTCACAAATTAAATAATAAACATGTAGCCTCAGTTCTTCACTTCCACCAAGTAGGCGTTTTATATCTACAAAGCCTGCTACCATACAGCCACTTCTGCCTTGCTCTCTTAGTTGTTCTTCATGTCCTGATGGATCACACTGAACAGTGCAGACAAACTTCAGCAGCTGATACTAATGCTTGGAAAAATAAAAAACTCTGCACCAAGAACTGAGGGGTATATAGACACCAAATGAACATGGCTGAATGCACCTTAATCAGCTGTCCCTGGGAATCATCTCAACAGCATGCTTTATCTATCACAGCATAAATACACAATGCAAAATGTTAGCCCTGCCCTATATTACCTTTTAGTCTTCTGCACAGTCTTCTCTTCATTCTCTTCATCACTAAAATCAGAATCATAGCCTCCACGGCCATGTGCCTGAAAATAATAGACAACACAGTCAATATATCTGCTAATGTCCTATAGACATGGCATAGCTAGAAACTGGTACTGTCCCTCATGCATAAAGGAGAGACAGTTGGCAAGCAAGCAAGTGCATATTTTCACATGTATAAACCAAAGAAAGTTCAACATTACATTTCAAATAACATAGGGCAAAGAAAGATATGGTCACTCTGTCAAAAGATTATTTTTGAAATAACATAGATGCAGATGTCCTCTTGTTTAATCCTGACACAGATGCAGATAACCAAAAGCATGCAGCTTCTCTGGTCTGCATCAACAGAAGTGTGGTCAGCAGGTTGAGGGAAGTGATTCTTCCCCTTTACACCACTCTTGTGAGACTCCTCCTGGAGTACTGTGTCCAGTTCTAGAGCCCCTATTACAAGATATGGATGTGCTGGAACATGTACAGAGAAGGGCTATGAGAACGATCAGAAGGTGGAGCACCTCTTCTATGAAGACAGGCTGGACACGTTGGGGTTATTTAGTCCGGAAAAGAGAAGGCTCTGAGGAGACCTTATTGTGACCTTCCAGTATCTGAAGGGGGCCTACAAGAAAGCTGGTAAGGGACTTTTCAAGATGTTGGCCAATGACAGGACTAAGGGGAGTGGAGCAAAACTAGAAGGTAGATTTAGATTTGACATTAGGAAGAAGTTCTTTACCATAACAGTGGTGGAAGAGGTGGTGGAAGCCCTATCCATGGAAGGTATTTATCCCAGGCTGGATGAGGCTCTGGACAACCTGATCTCATGGAAAGGGTCCCTGCTCATGGCAGGGTGGCTGGAACTAGATGATCCCTGAGGCCCCTTCCAACCCTGACAATTCTATGATTCTATAAGCATCTTTGGTCTTTACTTTCAAATAAGTAAAAGATGAGTTTTTTCCCCAAGAGCTATTCTTTCAGAGGGCTGGAGGACAGCAACTCATATGCCTATAAACAAAGAAAGATTGAGAACAAAAGTTTCTTCAGCTGTGATACAGCATTTTAGATCATTAGATCTTTCACTGGTAGCTAAAATTACAAAATAACAACATGTCTACAAAAATGTACCATTACATGATCAAATTCCTAACATTAAATGAAATTTTTTTCCCACACCCTTTGGGACTACAATGTCAAATTAATGCACACAGGAAAATCCCAAAATCCCATATCTAAATGCTATCAAACAATCAAGCACTTACTTATGCCCAAATTTATCACATCCATTTTTCAAGGTAAAGTTACATGTCCAATTCTTTCAGCAGAAGTTGCTGTCTACAACTACCTGAGGGGTGGCTGTGGCCTGGAGGAGGTTGCTCTCTTCTCTCAGGTGGCCAGCACCAAAACGAGAGGACACAGCCTCAAGCTACGCCAGGGGAGATTTAGGCTCGAAGCGAGGAGAAAGTTCTTCACTGAGAGTCACTGGACACTGGAATGGGCTGCCTGGGGAGGTGGTGGAGTCACCGTCCCTGGGGCAGTTCAAGGCAAGACTGGACGTGGCACTTGGTGCCATGGTCTAGCCTTGAGCTCTGTGGTAAAGGGTTGGACTTGATGATCTGTGAGGTCTCTACCAATCCTAATAATACTGTGATACTGTGATACTGTGAAGTAATGGCTTATTTAGATCTCATTTTCTCTCCCTCACTCCCCCTCCCTCACCACCTACTCTGGTGCCTTTCTTCCACTTGTGAAACTGCATACTAACCAGATCAAACAGGTCACCCAAGTTACTAAGGGTCCTATCTGAAAAGATTATTTTAAGACAGAAAAGTTAACTGACAGTTCACCCAGAGCCCCCCCAGCAGCTACACCACGCAGCTGGAGGGGTAGCACAGGAAGAGAACAGACAGAGCTGAGAACTGCATAAACCAGCACTGATATCAGAAAAAGCATTTACACAACCGTATTGTTTACAAAAATGAGAGGAAAACAAGCAAGATGGTTATTCTACATCTGCATTGGGAAAGGCTCAAACACACTTCCTAAATACCTTGGTAATTCAGATAATGGTTAAGAAAAGAAACTGGATTAGAAAACCAGTGTATTTGATTCAGCATTGTTCTTAAGTCTACATTACCTACCAAGACTTGAGAAAAACAAAATCTGAAAAAAAAAGATACATCTCTTCGGGATGATTTTGATGAGATGCCTTCTCTTGATGCAAATTCCTTCCAAAAATGCCATGCTAGAGTGTCAGTTGTATCCTCTACTGATATCAACAACTTCTGTTTATCATGCAGGATATGTAAAATGATAGCTTCTTGCACTGATGTTGAACTGACTTTTAAAAAAATATTGTTATTAATAATGATAATGTGTGCCTTTTTTCCTTGCTTTAATAATGTTCCTTTCACTCTTGAATTCTTCTGAAGAAGACATAGCTCTCATATACATGTGTATTTGAGCAAAAACAAATCATAACTATCTTATTTGTCTTTATGTTTTCTGTTTCCTGGAAGACACAAAACTTGCCCATTACCAAAAAAAGGTACAGCAGATGTCTACAATGTCTGGTGTAAGTAGGCTTCCTGTACTGGCAAAAGAGCACCAGTGGTAGGAAATTCTCTCAGCACGGTCCCATTATAATTCACAGCTTAGATGCTGGTTTCCTAGCTGAGGTGGCCTGTCACTACTTTTTTTTAAATGAAGCTTATGCAGTCTTTTAAAAGGCTGGATACTTTGAGTGTGCAAGTAAATTGGATGATGGTGCCCAGGAAAAAGTTAGGTATACTCAACAATCAGCTCCATTCTGATTCTGGGACTGACTCAAAAAACAAAGATGCAAGAAAAGCTGTTCCAATAAAGTCATACTGTAGGGCTCTCAGAAGCTGGTAACTGTCTTTTGGAAAGCGGTGACTGTGAATATAATGGCAGACATGGCTAAGGACTGGGTTTTGAGGAGGCTCTTCTTCTGACAGGAAAGCTCTTCACAGCTTCCACCATACTTCTGAATCACCAAAATCACTCAAAGATAAATTCAGAGTGAAAAACGTACAACCCACAGCTGATGACCTCTCATCTGTGTTCAGTGGACACATTTATAGTTCACATTGACTGCTAATCACAACATGCAGACGACATGAAAAAGTCAGTTTAAAAAGAACAGGCAAAGTTATACTACGCACAAAATCCCAATTCGTGGTTCCTGACCTCAGCCCTACTCTTGTTTGTCCCCTCAGCGGTGTCACTTCCACCCTTCCCTTTATCTGCCCAGCACATAGGTC
The DNA here is from genome assembly GCF_015220805.1 of Pogoniulus pusillus. Classification (NCBI taxonomy): domain Eukaryota; kingdom Metazoa; phylum Chordata; class Aves; order Piciformes; family Lybiidae; genus Pogoniulus; species Pogoniulus pusillus. The sequence goes on from NC_087269.1 coordinate 17,715,986, forward strand.
TGTAATCCTGCCTGCTCTCAGCTCAGATGTGGCCCAAAACAGGCCTGTTCGCAAGGTGAAAGCAAACTAGTCTGCGAGGATCCAAAGGAAGCACAGACCTAGAGCTAGACTCATAGCACTCTCCGATCTACAAGGGTGCCGCACAAAGGGTCAGCACGCTTCACTGCGGAATGCTCTTCCCACCTTGATGCTATCTTTGAGGCTCTGAAACACCCACTATGGGGTAAAAAAAATTGAGTACAATCACAATTCAAACTAACTCTCTTTTATAAAACCAATTACAAGAAGCATTTTTATGAACTGTACAGTGAACATTGCTAGCAAAGGGAAAATACACCCACAAGATACTGCTGCTTTATTAAAGCTCTAGAACTAGGAAAGGAGAAGCAGGATTTAAGAAGTAGGTAACAGCAGGCCAAGGCGTGAGGATTAGAGCTTTGTGGGGCTCTATGGAGAAAACCGGTCCGTGTGAGCTCGACATAACTCCCGACGCCGTTCTCATACCCCGAAAGCCGACTAGGTCCTGCCCTCGTCTGCCGCACAGCCCACCTAACCCGGACAGCGACCACCAGAGCAGCCGTCGGACGGCCGCGGGGTGTATGCCACGGCTCCCGGGTACCCTCCTGCCGCACCGGAGGACGGCTCGGCCTCTTCCTCACACCGGCACGACTTGACTCCTACTGCCAGCACTATGGAGGCCGCGGCCTTCACCGAGGCCTGTCCACCGCGGCGCCTCCCGCTCCTGCCGGGCCCTCTCCAATCCCTCCCTCCCGAGCTGCACTCACGGCCGCGGAGAGTCTCAGCTGGTTGGGCACCATGGCGGCGGCCGCTGGCTAGGGACGCAGGAGAGAGCCTCCTCCGCCGCCCGGTCCTGCTCGCCGGTCTCGGAGCTGTTCCGCGGGCTGCTCCCGCGGGCCCCTCCCGGAAACCGAAAGCAGAGGCGGAGCAGGGCCGCGCTGGGGGCTGCCTCTCTCCGCCGCTGGCGGGAGCCGCGGCGCAGGGCAGAGGGGCGCGGGGAGCTGGCGGAGCGCGGCGGGGTGCCGACGGGCAGGGGAGGGCGAGCCGCGCCGGCAAGGAATGGGAGGGGAAAAGCGTTCATCATGTTTAGGGGCCAGGGGAGTCTCCCTGCTTGGGAAGCCGGTGCGCGGCCCCGGCTGCGGCGTTCTCCGTCTCTGGGAAGGTAGGACACGGCCGTAGTGGCTCCCAGAGAGGCCTTAGCGAGTTCCTTTGCTCTCATCCCGCTTCGCCTCTGCACCATTCCCGGCGCTTTCGGGCTTGGGGAGTCCCCGTTGGAGTAGCTGAACTGGGCGGTGCAGCCCAAGGGATTCTGAGCCGGCTGCGGGCACCGGTGACGGCGGGGTCGGGCTGAAAGGGTCCCTTTGGGAGGGGTCGGGGTGGTGGCGGTCGCTCTGGAGGAGGCCCTTCAGGGAGAAGGCTGCCTGCGAGGCTGCTTAGCAGGAGCTGCCAGACGTCCTTGGGGCCGGGCTTCATGCAGTAGGTGTGTGCGCTGCCCTCACCGCAGCACAGACCTCCTTCTCGGCCGTTTTAGCGCTCTGGCAGCCTCAGAAAGGTAATATGTAAAACTGATTTCCAGGTTTTAGTGGTTTCCTACCTTTTCAATCGCATCTTGCAGTTCGAAGAAGGAAAGACAATATGTGACCCAGTTTCTCTTGTGAGGACCAACGGCAGTTGGGCGATAGTTTGGGAGCCTGTGGGTTGCGTCAGAGAAAGCAGTTCTATAAACTAAACCTGTTTTCTCTTAAGCTAGCTGGGGAATACATGTCGGTGGCATTAATTCATCAGACACAGGAAGTCACTGTCAAGGAGTTGATACTGTTTCACTTAACAGGGCGTGCAGTACCTGAACCAGCATTTTGGCTGCCGAAGTCTGAAATAGTTTTACTGCATGACAAATATTTTCTTCTGGACTGTATCAGATTTCCCATCCATGGTATTGCTTCCTGGGATCTTAAACCACAGATTCACACAATAGGGGGCAATTTTCACATTTTAAATGCTACTCTCACTGTAGTGTATGAGTTGCAGAATGTAAGTTGTAGCTGGTTGCTGTTATGCAGCAAGATCATCACGGGCTATAGCTGACAGCAAACCTCCTAACGTTGGCTATTGAGTCTCAGTTTTAAAAACTAGAGTATCTTTTCTCCCAAACTAATAATTGCATCACTTGTTATGTTATTATCGCTCTGAAAGAATGTAAAGGTGATGATCCAGTGTTCTGTGGAAAGGAACAGAGTGGCAATATGCTTATTGAGTATGCAGTGTTCTGCTGCAGTTCTGCTCAATGTGGCCTCTTTAATGGGAAGAGACTTGCAAAAATGGAATTATCCTAATTAATAATTTAAATATCTCAAAATAAATAATGTATACCCATGAAGCTGTAATAGCAGGCATCTTTTTGTTGTTCTTCTCTTACGGAAATGACAGACTGCTTTAGTGTGAAAGAATCCTGACATGAATCTGGAAACTGGGCCAACATATCATTGCCTATGCACTTTGAAGAAAAGTGGGAAAGGTAGAGGGAAGGTTTACAATCATTTAATCTCTTGGCATTGTGCTGTGGCCTGCCACAAATGCCTGCATATAGAAAAAGTAAAGTTTCTGAGACAGTGAGTCCAATAATAGCAGCTGCTGTAGATGCTGTAGTTATTTTTATAAACAGCACTTGAGATAACAAAATCTAGATAATTTCATCTTACTATGTTATGGTTTTCTGATGTCTAACTGTATTGCTTTCAAACATCACCTGACTGCTTTTTATATGAAGGCTACAGTAAGCTACTAAATAATCTCGCCTCGTAAATAAACTGGAGATTGAAACTGGGCACATCCTTAACCCTTGGTATAAGGATTGTAAGTTGATCTTGTATATCAGAGTGTCTCCATAGTTTAGCATATGTGTTTTGGTACCAAAAGGGGCACTTCTCTCAGCTGAGTACCCCAGCACTGAAAGATACAGGGGAAAAAAGAGGAGGGCATAACTCTTTGCAGGACAGGAGTTTTCCATTAAAGGTAAATCCATTCTATGGTTTAGTTGCTACTGAGGAAAGCATTCCTCTTCTTGAACTGGCACATCTGAGCACTTTTGCAGAACTGCAGTATTTAATTTTCTGCCAGTCTAGCTCCTCTGAATAACTGTTGTGGTATCGGATGATCAACAGTACTGGTGCAAAAGAAGAGGTTAAGGATGAAGGGATGGGGCAGGAGAGAAGAAACAAGGGTGGTCCTTTCAGCAGCTGCTCTCTATTAGACCAGCTTAGCAGTAATGAGAAACTATACTCTTAAATTACTGTAGCCCTGAACTTCATGGCCCACAAAGGAGACAACATCACTGTAGTTCTTGCTTTTTACTTCTGCCCTAAACCTAGAAATGGGCTACATATGAGACAGTTTATCCAAAAGGCCTGGGTCAGACATGATTTTGAAACCTTCAAGAACTAAATGTTTTCTCTCTCAGGTTCTCAAATCATTGACATACTCTTTACTCAACTTTAAGCACTCAGTTTTCTGATGGCTCAATGTAACAATTCCATAGAAAGTTTCTGGAAGAAAAAATGGAAAATTCTTCCTCAAAAAATTCTTCCCAGGGATATTCTTAGGAGTATATGGTAATGTCCATGATTCCAGAATAATCCTAAGAGATCATCAGTTTCTTTGTATTTACATTCATACTGTCTTCCTTCCAGTCACTGGTGTGATCTCAGATCATATTATGTAGGCCTAGACTGTGGAGGTTACCTCAGTACACACACCGAAAAAAAAAAACCAAACTGAATTTGCCACTTCATCCCAATTCATGAGTCATAGAATGTCAGGGACTGGAAGAGACCTCAGAAAATCATCTAGTCCAACCCCCCTGCCAGAGCAGGATCACCTGTGGTAGAACAGTTGCTGACATCTCAGAGAATTATAAATATATATATTGACCCATGTAATTTGTACGGGAGAGTAAAAGGTGCATTTTAACAACTGGCATGTTATTCAGGACTGACTTCTGATCTTTTTAGCTTTCAGGGATAGCATTATGTTTACTTATTAACTCATTAGTTTACCTATTCCCCTATATTTTTATGGTAATGTTATGGATGGTTTAGAGGACATGTATGACTACATTTGATTTTGATTATGAGAAAGTAATGTGGAACCATTGCAAATGCTAGTAAATTTGAGATTTATCCTGTCTTCTCTTTCCCCTTTTTCATTTAAGCCATTAATTTTGTTGAAAAAATGAGGAGTTAGTCTTTTTCACTTTTTTTTTATCACCTTCCTATTTCCTACATGTTTATGAAGTTGCCAAATCATTTATTTTTGTGTCTTCATAGTACGAACAGTCTCGTGGCATCTGTTGTGTTCCTGATTTTCATCTTTCTGAACCACCCTAGTAATTTGTAGAAAAGAAAGTAGAACTAAAGATGGATGTTCACATATGCCAGTAACATGACATTCAGTAAGCGCAGTTCTTCTTTTAGATGTATCCCTGTACAATCTTAGGGATGCATTGTGCTTCCCAACAAGCATCAAGCAAAGTGCAGACTTCACTCAGGCAGCTGACTCCCAAGCCTAAGGCTTGCTGACAGTCAGGGAAAATAGGTGGAGCTGTGTTGAGGAGAAATGACTCCCCCTCATCAGTTCCCAGCACTCGGACCAGTCACTCCAGACAAGTCATTGAAGATTACCATGACTTTATAACCATCTAGAGGTTATGTACAGAGAGCAAGCTGTTGAAATTGCATGTTCCATAAGTTTTGTTATACAAAGAATATAGAACATGGAATTTAGCCACTAGATGTCAATGTTGCTGTGCTAAAAGGCAAATGCAGTTTTATTTGTTTGGCTGATAAGGAATGTATTCAATAAAAGCACCTTGATTTAAATTTGTTTCCATTATGGAGTGAGTTACAAAAGATATCATAGACTAGACTATGCTATGTCCATTATTTTGAGGCCAAATATGCTGCTTTATGCTATTTTGAAGTTTCAATTACCATTTCATTCTGTAATCATTCATAGAAAAGTGTCTTTGAAAAATATATCATCAGATTGTTCATCAGTGTCTTCCTTTGGTTCAAAATCCCAGATATTTGTATAAGTGACCACAACCATTGTATTTCTTAATAACATAAAATACAGATAATATGTTATCTAATTCTATTGAAAGAGTGTAGAACATCCTAAATTCTACTTCTCAGTGGAAATTTTCATTTTGATTATTCTAATTTAATACCATTGGAGATATATGTCAGATACATCATGTGTGGACAGAATTTCTAGAACACTGAGGCTTCTGATGTAATAATAGTTCAGAAAAAAATTGTTCTTTTGAAAACATGGTGCAAATTCTGTGCAACTAAAGGCAGAGCTGAGGGATAATGGGATTTTAGAAGGCCAGATGAAGTAGATTTTGACCTATGGGCCTTTCTTGTTCCAGGCACTTGTACTTCTAGGATGAAAAAAATCACTGCAAACTTCCACAACTACTTAGTCCCTAATGCACCATTAGACTTTATGTGAAGGCAGTGGTTCTGTTGGCTGTCTACAGAGCACTTACTTTGAGACCAAAGTTTGGGAATCGGTTTTATAAATGCTAAGGTAAAGCTCAAGAAGAAGACAGTGCACATCTCAAATTTCAATTTGTTTGTTTTGTTGATAGGATAGAAAAAAAGTTGAAGTCTTTTATTAAAAATGGGCTGAAACTTTCAGTTGATATGAAAGTCTCCCAAGAAGAAAAATATGAGGAAATTGCACTTTTAGTCTTAGCTGATCAATTTGGTAAACTGAATTCTAGTTTAGGCTACAAAGTTAGAAAATACAGCCTAAGCTGATTCATTCCATTAGCTCAAATTCCTGTGATGCAGATAAGGCCTCTCAACTTGAAGCATAATTCACAAAGTAATTTTTTGGTGTTACCTTTGGCAGAGGAAAAGCCTTAATCATCTTTATCATGGACTCAAGTCATGCTCAACACTTCATGTGATGGTAACATTGCTTACACTGTTAGCATGCTAATGAATCTGTGTCAGACATGCTTATATATATTTTAGTTTTCTTAACAGTGACTACAGAGTTATGCATCAATCTTATCTTGAGAAGCAGATAGTTTCATTCATTTATTCTGTTGTTGTTAAGGGAACCCTTGTATCAACAAATTTCATCCTGAAGTTTCTGTGATTTTCAAAAATGCCATTAACCAGGCCACAAACCCTTGTTAGGATGTGTCACCCTATAAAGACTGATTCAGTTGTGGAAATAATAAATCAGACTTTAATTAAAAAGTAATTATTGGAAGCAACCTCTCATATTATCTCTAAAGTTTATGGGGTTTGTTTTTGGGTTTGATTTTGATTTTGGGGTTGGTTGTTTTTCAAAGTAAAGAATTTTACCTTACCCTAAAGATGTATTACATGGAGTCCTGACTAGCATCATTTAATTATCACTGGCAGTGCCACATTTGCTGTGTGGCAGGTAATTTTGGTCTCCAGAGCTTACAGTCTGGCAGTTGTGTTGAGAACAAAGCTCATTAAATGATTAGACATGCATGCAGGCATGCATAAACATGTATAGTGACTTCAGGCTATCAAGAATTTAATTGCTGAGTAATTATCAATATGCACAAAATAATAGTACTTTTTATCAACCTGCATTGAAATAAGTGTAATACAGAAGTTAACTCTTCCAACATGCTCCAGTATTGATTCAAGGAGATTTTAGAAGAGTGTTGTGCTTAAATTCCTCAAAGTATGCATATTTTCCTAAGAAAGCAAAGAATGCTTAAGCCTGCTTATATGTCTAGATCTGCTATGGTAGAATACAACTGATGGCATTCAAGTGCATAAATCCAAGAAAAATGGAAATATGTTTTTTCCAGTTTGATATCAGTTATTATATAAGATGAAAAAAGTGAAAGAAACCAGTAAATAAGAGATTGAATATAGAGTAAAATGGAAATATAAACCCACAACTGACTAACAAACAAGCAATGTACTTGTTTTCTTTACATTTTATATCATTGTCAGTGGCATTTATTGTGTGAAAATAAAATTAATATGTGAGCAAAATTACAGTCCATTGTGGCTTTAAACCAGAGTGGAAAAGATGTTTTCTGTGTTTCCTGCTTTTTTGTTCATAATGTCTACCACGTAAGTATATCCATAATAGTCACCTATGATGACAGTTGAGGGAAGGTACAAATCACTCACATCTGAATGTATGGAATCTAACGTCTTCTGTATAAAAGAGTGAGTGACAAGTCACTGTCTTCTGAGTCATAGAAGCTGTTAAGCACTGTTCATGTATCTAGCATTCTAGAAAACCTGGAAGAGAAAGGTGCTTCTGAGACTAAGATATAATGTAATAGAGAAATAAGATCTTATTCCTACGTAAATGTTCCAGAAACAGGTGGATTTTTTAAGAGATTTCTTAGATCTAAAACAAAAGTTGAGATCTTAATTCAGGAATCAGTAACGCCAGTTCTGCAAACTGGACTATGCAGCAGCTTAGGTATGTTCATCAGTGTTTTCCACTGGTTGTCCTAGAGCTAAGAAAATATTTCATGGCAGGAATTATTTACAATATATAGTGGTTAGACAGATTTTTAAAAATAAGATAAGTTTAACTGGAACCTTAGCCTAGACTCAGTATTTGGCAAGTTTCTATAATCTGAGTCTGTTAGCAAAAGGAAGATATTCTTCTGACTATCTCTGATTATATCAGAGAGATGTTGAGATACTGGAACATGTCCAAAGAAGGGCGACAAAGCTGGTGAAAGGCCTGGAACACAAGCTTTATGAGGACAGGCTGAGGGAGCTGGGATTGTTTAGCCTGGAGAAGGAGAGGCTCACAGGTGACCACACTGCTGTCTACAACTACCTGCAGGGAGGCTGTAGCCAGGTGGGGTTGGTCTCTTCTCCCAGGCAACCAGCAACAGAACAGGGGACACAGCCTCAAGTCATGTCAGAGAAGGTTTAGGCTGGATGTTAGGAGGAAGCTCTTCACAGAGAGAGTGATTTGCCATTGGAATGGGCTGCCCAGGGAGGTGGTGGAGTTGCTATCCCTGGAGGTGTTCAAAAAAGACTGGATGAGGCACTTAGTGCCATAGTCTAGTTGATTGGACAGTGTCAGTGGAGCGCTATAGGTAAATGACTCTTTGTTCACCAATAAGGTTAGATGGTCATAATCCACTTTATTTCCATGATACAGTGACTTATATGCATTCTAGCAAGAGGTGTGCTCCACCAAGATCGGTTACAATCAGAGGGTACAGGGTTACTTGTAAGGTATCAATAGGTCAGCATACCATAACAATCTGAGGGTCAGCCCTGCAGACCACCTACTCCAGCCCCCTTGGCTATCTAACTCTGCCCACTGCAGCTGTGTGTGGGGTGCTCACTTGTTTACAGTTTGATTTCCTGGGCTAGCAGTGTCCCAAGGCCGTTTCTCAGCGTAGTTGCTCATGTTTATCATTTCTGTGTCCTCTGCTAACAAGAATTCTCCAACAGGACAGGTCTGGATGACCTTGGAGGTCTCTTCCAACCTGATTGATTCTATGATTCTACCATAATCCATCCACAAGTTTTAAGAACTAGGAAAATTGTTATTTGGAGATGGAACATTAAACTCAACTCCCAATATGGCAGTCCTGATGCATAATCTCTCTTACAGTTTTCTGTTGAGCTTCAACTTTTCATTGTAATTTTATAAAATCACCCAATTCTTTTCGGGATTGAACATAGCTGTATCCAGAAATGAATCTGGTGTATTACATGTTTGGGAGCTATGTATACTGTGAAATTGAACGTCCATATTTCTAGGTAGGAGTTCCTTTAATGACAAGTGTCTTGCTATCCATTCTTTCTTGGAACTTGTCCTTTAACTCATGTACCTTGACTTCAAGATTACATTGGAAGGATTTTTACTACCTTATGAAAGAAAAGTAAATCTTATTCATGTATAATGTAGATATAAACATGTGTTTATATCTATATTAATCTGATCTTTATCACTTTGAAAGGATGCAACCAGTAATATTTTCCTACTGTAGACAAATTATTTCTGAGAGCTAAAAGATATTTTAGTATGCTTTTAATTGCAGAGTATAACTATATTCTAGAGACAGTCCTCAAAGCCTCTACATGTTCAAGCTTGACAAATTATTTCTTATGATTTCAAATTTTTTGTTAGGTTTCATAACCTTGACAATCAAATTACCCTTATCTATAGTACACTCTATTTTTTTTCCCAGTATATATGTTAGAAAGTTATGTATAAACAGTTTTTCACCAGCACTATGCATTAAATTATAGACAGGAAGATAACTCCCAAAGTTAATATTAGCTTCATCAGCATTGTCAGAGAAAGCACTTCCAGAAGTTTAAAACAACAGTATGTTGTACAATGTGTTTTCATATTGTTTCATTGCTGCCTTGAAAGTAATCAAATAGATGATCAATTGTTACCCTTTCAAATCTGTAGTAAGAACAACTAGCGAAGCATTTTGGTATTTTCTTACATGAAGATGTCAATGCTTGCAGAAATATATGCCCATACAACAGAATATTAAATTGTTTTCCCAGTTAAAAAGAAGCTAATGTTCTATTAGTATATAAAGGCAATATTGCACCATGATCTAACACTACTGTATGAAAAACAAAGCCTTAAACCTACGGTGACACTCATGCTTTGTGTTGATTTACAGTTCATTGCAGTCTTAGAACAACAAAAGTACCCCAGCCTTGGAGCCTGAGAGTCTTTAGGAAAGGGCACTGCACCCCAGGTCGCATTTAATAATGCAGTTACTCATCAGCCACATCCACGTGGATTCTCCATGTCCTCAGCAAAGAGGGATTTAGCTGTCTTCCTAACATCACCCGTTCTGAATCTATAGCAACCCTCCTCTAATATGCAAAGCTATTTTTAGCATCAGGGCAGCCTTGAAAACAGCAGGTAAAGCATGAAAAGAATGAATAAGTGGTTGTGGTGCTCCTCTGTGAATAGATGCTATATATAGCTTCTAGAGAGAGATCTTCGTGTATATAATGTATGTGTGAAGGAAGATCTGCTTCCCTGAGGGCAGGCAGAGGTATCAGAAACAGCAGGGCAATATTACTACTTCTGACCTGAGCAGTTGTCTAAAAAAGTCATTATTTCAGATTGTCCTGGTTAGGAAAACAAATTATTCATTGAATCGAGTATCTTAGCCTTTATCTGCAAAGACAGCATAGCATTCATTTCCCTGACTGAAAAGCAAGTTGAACAGCAGGAGACTATTTGCAGCTCCAAGCTCTTTTCAGCCAATACTTGCTCCAGAAAGTTCTCTGGGGGTATTTCTCAGGTCCTCTTTTCTAAGATGTTGTTTTCTGTGATGCCTCTGCTGCCTTGAGTTCTCCTGGGTTTTTGTCCTTCTCTTTTCCTCTTACGTATTCATGCACTTGCTTCAAGAAGTGCTTGGGAAAAAAGCCACATGTCTTTGTTTAATCAGTAATGTGTGCTATTTTCATAGCTCGGGAGCTATATTGCTTCATGAAGGAGCTTATTGCTTCTTACTGATGTATTATACTGAGGCTGGGAATTAGGCCCTCCAGTTTTAATGACTTTGCCTAAATCGCAAGGGCAGCAATAATGGAAACTTGCAGATGCCCACAAGTGGCGAATCTAAAAGAAAGTCAGCTGTATGGAATTTGTTGTCTTAGAAAAGTAATACATAGGAAGCACTGTAATGTTAAAATGTGGATGTTATCATACTCAGGGTAAGGAAAATCCTTTAACTTCTGACCAGTCATAACTAGAATATATATCTCTCTACATTTAAAACTACGGCCAATTCTTAGATAATGTTGTTGTGTTGGTTTTGCACTCCCACTCCACGGGGAGAGAGCCAGCATCTAAAAGAGCAAATCCTTAAAGCTGTATTGAGTAAAGAGCATGTTGGCATATGAGCAAACAGATGTGATGGACTTCTTCAGTCCTCCAAAGTCTCTTCTGCAAGGGGATGCAGCTTGTAAGAAAAAGGGACATGGGAGTTCAGCTTGGTGTGGCATCTTATTTGATGGAGAATCTGTGCTGGGTTTGTGCAGTGGCAGTGTGCCCACCATAGGGTGGGGTGGAGTGTCCAGACAGACCTAGTATTTGCTTGAGGCAAAAGGGATCAACTCTTGTTCAAACAAGGTGTTTTCTCAAATTTCTTTGTTAAGAACAACAAAGCAGCAAAATATATTCGTGAAGCCATCACCACCAACCCTTTAAAATGTTTCAGCACTGATCCAAATCCCTGCTTTGTAAGGCATTTTGATTAGCAACGATGAAACAATAATATGCGTTTGATGAGGCACGTCCTCCTCACTGTGCAATTTATTATGTCAGTGGCACTCCAATGAGGCTTTTACTTGAACTATTTCAGTGACTTCAGTCTACACTAATACTTCTTTCATTGTGAATTATTCAGGATGTAGAAACCTTCTGGTTTTGAGTAAAGATTCTCTCCTCAAAAGCCTATTATCTCTGCCATGTAACAAATGAATTTCCTATGTGTATTTTAATAAATAATATGTAGTTACTTTTTCTGTTCACAAAATGACAAGAAAAATTAAATATGATTTAATACAGATTAGGATAATTTTGCAGGGAGCCAATGCCATGAAAAAGTACAGAAGAGCAATGTAAGATAGCACAGGTCAAGGAAAGGGCTTTATAACATGCTGTCTGTTTTTAATTAGCATCTTGGCAAACTGGAAGAGTGCAAACATTTTTCCATGAAGAAATGTATTATAGACTTTTCTAGCTGCCAATTATATGGCATTTAGCTACAGTGACAGTGGTATGTTGTTTTGGGTGTGTAGAAAGCATTTGCTCATGCTTAAAAATCTGGGACATTTTGTTTTGGAGACAGGGTTCTTACTGGACTGGATTTATTATCCCTCTGTATTTTTACTGTAGGCATGAAGGATGCCTCCTATGAACCATTACTAAATGAAAAAATGGTGTAAGGGGCTGGCAGAGTGGAGATCATAATTGTCACATGTCAGTTTGTACATACCTGTTGAGAGTCTGCCCTCCAATCAGATGACATTTTTTAAAGAATGATAGCAAAATGCTGGGACATTGTGTGAGCTTCGTATTTTGTCCTCTTTGATCCAGACTGTGGTATTTTGTCACCAGTCCTGTCCTATGTTTCATAAGTGTTTGTGAGAATTTGTATTAATGAAATAGCCCCTCAAAATGTGTGGCTCCCCCTGTTTTCCCTAATGGTGAAACCAATGCTCCCTGTCTGCTTATGTCTTCAGCTGCAGCTTCTGTTTCTGTCAATTCTTGTTTCATTATGGAAGGATTTGAGCTTGTGTAGGGTTCAATTTGGGTTTTTTTGTTCTTTTACCACATCATTTATTTAATCCAGTCCAGAGAGTAGCATTAGAACTAGGAACGTCAGTAGGGAGATGTGGATGAAGGCAGAACCAAGAGCCCTTGAAAGTGTGGGGAAGAGAGAAACCATCCCCATGTAGCACAGAACTACATTCTCAATGTCACCACATCAGTTTCTCCAGAAGTTGTGAGATCATTTCCAATTATAAATTAAATGTAACTTCTCTCGGTAATGTCATGCTTTTATCAGGCTACACAGGCTAAAGAGAAGCAAAAAAGTAACTTGCATATTTGAATGCAACTGTTCCTCCCTGAGAGATTCCTATAGAGGGCAGTTTAATCTTACAGTAGGATGCGTGCTAGGTGACAAGTCTGTCAGTTCCAGTGAAGTGAATGGGCCTGATGACTGGCTAAAAAGTGTCCACATTTCCAGCCTTGCACATATGAGACTTTTAGCTTCCCACAATACAAATTAACTATAGGTAAATTTTCTGGAAAGCTTTCTTGAAAGATTGAGAAAGTGCAGATTTCTGCAGCAAATGAAGACCTGGTGGTTTTTTTTTTTTAATATTATTTCCTTTCTTAATACTTCTCTGTATGTTAAGTGTGGTCTGAGTCCTGCTGTGAACCATGAAGTAGCATAGCTTCACACCTTGAATTGCCTTATCCTTTGCTCTTGAGCTTGTATGCATGCACTTTTCATTTCCCCTTCAACTCTAAATATCCATTGTCACCATTTTAAAGGCAAAATACAGATAATAAAAACAAAGCAAGATCTGTTTGTTTAGGTCTGAATTACAAAGGCTAGTACTCAGGAGAGTAGTTAACTTCACGCCACTGGATTATGTGCTGAAAAGCACAGTGCTTTGTAACGGACCTTGGGAGCTTTTGAAACAATTTAGAATGCGACTGGTCCCACTCTGCTGGAGAATAGAATGCAGGAGCTAGGGAACTGCTGAAGAGTTGTAGCCCTGGGCTTTCTACAGGCCCAGTCTCATTTGAAGGATCAGGAATAGACAACCCCAGAGGAAACTTGGGGTTAATACATAACCAGATTAATAGGATTTGTGCGCACTTTTTCATAGTAAAGAACCAGTCCAATAGTTGAGGTTATGTCTATATCTGACCTGAAAAACAGCTAATGGATTTTTCTGTTTGATTGTTCTGTTCTTTCTCCTTACTTACATAAGGTAAAGCTACTGAGCTGTGCCACTTACTTGTCTGCCTTGGAAGACAGACCCGCAGGAATGATCATCCTGCAGCATATGTAAACATTTAACATCAGGAGCATTGTCATTATCAACTGTTTGAAGGTGATGGATTAGATCCTTAAAAATTTGTGACACTGGTTTAAAAGTCATATGTTATCAAAACATAATATATTTTGGAAGTTTATTATCTAGCTTCATAGCATTTATCTGTCTTGGTTTCCCAGGAGGATGGATGAGATTTCCTCCTTAGGTGCCTCCCAGCCTGAGAGAGCCTTTAAATTCACAAGGGGGTAGAAATTCTATAGCTTTAACTTGCTTTCTGAGTGAATTTCTAATGTTCTCTGCTATTAAAAAAACTGCAAAAAATAAAGTGGCAAGAATCATAATGATCTTTATTGCAAGTCCTTGGCTGTAACCAAATAGAATGTAAACACAAATTCATTTTGCCTAGCTTCTCTTTGGATGAAATACACTGCACATCTGTTTCCATTACAGAATGACACCTCAAACAACAGTATGTCTCTCCTGGCATACTTTTTGTCATTGTTCAAATTCTGGTGTACATAAGCCAGGAAGCAGCCCTAGAGCCACCTGCACACTCACCAGAACATGCTTCTGCATCACCACGCAATTACATCCATGAGAGCTAAGACATGATTCTCTTCAGAGGTGATCACTTCTCAACTTCAGGGTGAACTGTGCACTGGCTACTTTATGCAAGGGAGAGGAGACCACCCTCCACGTTTTTCTTTCCTTTAAAGTTGGCAGCAATTAAGTAGCTATTTTCTCAGCTTTTTGACACATGATCTGGCCTGGTTGTTCTCCTTTTAATGAAACTCTTGTAGTGTAGTGAAGAGGGATATCCGTAATAGGAACCTGTATAGACAAGGCAGGGCAAAGTCAGAAGAACTTTCCGAATAAAAAGTTCTGGGCAGCCCTGTGATCATTCCCAAGCTATGAGCTGCTATAAAGGCATCTCAAGTTTTATTATGCCTAACCTGCAGAAGGCCTCTTCCTGGCAGTGGCTCTTGGTGCCAGATTCACCAGGAAGCACAGTCTTTTCAGAACTGTTTAGAATTCACAAGACTTACTTTTGTTTATTGAAAGTACAGCCTTGGTCTCAGCTGCTTTTAATTCGTCATTTGCTGCAGAATTTGTTAAAAGAGTGGCACCAAGAGAGCAAGAACTCAGACTCATATTTGTAGAAGTCTTTCATCACACAGCCCTTCTGCTCCGACACAGTGGTAAAATGGCAATGACAACGTTTTGTTCTTTAGGAGACTCATGAATATTGGGGGGGGGAGGGAGTGATTTGGACTATTACAAATCTGTGCAGTGTAATATTACAGGCTTAACGGCAAGCACAGCAAAGTTAACAAAGGTTGGCCATCAATGGATTTTGCATTAGGCCATATGAAGTGGAGGCACCTCCTAACTGAGCATAGAAAAGGCAACTCAATTTTCTAAAAGCAGGATGAAACAAAGGATAACCTTTGTCAGTATAGGTACCTGCAAAGGGAATCATGCATTTCCCTTTGTACTACATGTGAGCCTGAGAACACAGGAAGCTTATTAAAATCTTGTCATATGTGGGTAATGAAATTATACTGGTGTCATAATTAACAGGCACAAACTGGTGTTCATGCAAGTTAAGGCTTTAATAAAGTTGCAGGAATCAAGCAATGTACAGGCCTGGGTGCGAGGAGAGACTCTGATCTACCCCAACGCACCCCCTTTGCCTTCAGCTTTCTCTTTTTATACCCTATTCTATTACATATTTACTAAGTTCTAAGAAAAGGTTGGGTTTTCTTTATCAGTTCTTAGGAATGTGAGATGTCTCTTCCACACAGGCCTCCTTTTATCCGGTGGTCCCTCTGGTAATGTTTGATGAAGTAAAGGGTCTTGCTTAAGTGTCTTCCTCATGAACTTCAAAGTCCTGGTTCTTCTATTTGCTCATACAGGAAAGGTGGCACCAGGAGGAATGCATTTCCATTTAAATATGCAAAAGACTATCTCTTCCACATGCCTCCCTCCTTTGTCAATCTAATTACTCTTATCTTTAAGCTTATTGAGATGGTGGTGCAAGCAGGAATGCAGTTACATTCAAACCCCCCCCCCTTCCTCCTTGTCTGTGACCTCTTGCCACGAATTGATCGGATCAAACATATGATTCTATATATTTATCACAATCCCCCATTTGCTTTTTGATCAGATTGATTCGTGTTTTAGCTTCAAATCAGGCAATTACTTGCTCTAGAGAGTTTAACTCTCCATCTTTCCTCCTTTCTTTTATCGCCTGAACAATCATTATAGGTTGGGGTTTGGTTCTCTCTTCTGGGTTATGGGGTACAAGAATCACTTGCATTCCTTGCACAACCATCGTGATCCGTCTTACAAACCATGGAATGAGACAAGGTACAATTAATATCACAATCAGCACTCCCCCTCCCACTAAAGCCAATTTAGTCTAATTATTCTATTAAGCATATACATTGGGGTTCCATATCCCCAAGATCCATCTTCTGCCCACGTTGCAGGGTCATAATAGGCAATGATCCTTTCAGGAGGCCACTCGTTGTCTTTCCAATTTCCTATTTGGAGATCCCTCCTGGCCCTTCTTGGCTCGTCAGTCTCAGTGTACAGCTGTTTGCCTAATCTTACTCCCTTGGAGACAGGCAACAGGAAGAAGCTGGGTCTCATTGTTCCCAATCCAATAATATCCACCCAGGGCTGGCCACCCATTTATGATTTTGCTACCATTTTACCATGTAACCCCCTTCACATTCCAAATTCCCTATAAATTGACCATTACCCAGTCTCTGCCAGCACCTTCTTCCAATTATATTGGTTTGTAGGACCCCCTGGTGCTTTCTGTTACCTCTCTCCACTTTCCAGGATGTTTGCTTCCATTGATTTCCAGGGCCATCGATCTCCTTGATTGGTACCTCCACAGACATAACAATTGGTTACATTCAAATGATTTTGCAATATTCTCAGACAAATTTACACAAATATTTTTAGCAACTGTTGGAATTTCATGCTTAACTCCTGATTCTATTTCACGATAAAATGAATGAAATACCAAATGTTGTGATTTTCTCTACGATACTGGCAGCACTGGCCAGGATCCTCTGGGCAAATGTATTTTTCTTGCACACTATAATAACATCTCCACCCCATATTCCCACAATTTGAAGCACCGTTGTTGTCAATAGCCTGGCAAGCAGCAAAAGTGACCCAAAGGGGTTGGCTGTGGTCAGTAGCCATTTGGCTTCTTCCTAACAACTTTCCTTTCTCATCATTTGCACTTACTTCTACCCACCAAGGATAGGAGCTCCTTCCTTTGGATCATAACAAGTGATTTTTAATGTCTCATTACCCCTCGTTTTTATAACAGGGATCTAACTTTCACCCTTTGCACTCATATATTGTATGGTACACCAGTGTTTGAGACACAGTTTTGGCCCTCCAAGTCGCAGCAATGCAGTCACTGCAATTCTGGGCTTGTTCCAGGACAGGAGGCTTAACCCAAATATGCACAGCAGAGGTCCGGTCAGGGCCATGTCACTCGGCGGTCACAGCCCAGAGGGGTTGCAGCCCTCGGCAGACCTTCTTCAGCCGCAGTACTGGTTCCCACTCCGGTCTTGCCCTCTTTTTGTTTCCTTGGGTGCCTCTCACTGCCCTTTTTGCTTTCCTTGAAATATGTGTCACAAGTTAAATTAAAACACACAAACAAAACAAACAACTAACTAACAGGCAAAACAACAACAACAACAACAAAAAACCTCTTCCCCACTACACAATCCCTCCTGTTTGCAACAATTTCAACACCTTCGGTCAGTTTGAGTATTGGTTATGAAGTCTCAACTAGTGCCCCCCCCCCAGGAGTGATAAGTATTTAGAAATTCCAGCAGTGCTTAGCCTTAGTGTCACTTTGTTTCTCCTGGGTCCGAAGTCACTTGTCCCTCCTGCACAGGTGCTTTTACTCGTGAGGCTGTGTCGTCTTTTCTCTGCTGTTCTGAGCGCCGTTCCTGTGGTGAGCAGCACAAGAAAAGAGCCTTCCCACAGAGTTAACCAAGTTTGTTCTTTCCAAGTCTTTATCAGTAAAGTATCCGTGCAGGACACCCCCCATCCAACGAGAGACTCCCTGAGTTTCCCTAGGTGAAGCTCTTAACAGAGTTGCTTAATTACTTTGAATGGGCCTGTAAGTGCCTTTGATCGTTTCAGCTTAAGCCAAGCTAAGCACAAACCCGAATCCACCTCCCAAACCCGGTACAATTTCAGAATTGACTGGTGAGCTCACAGATCTCTATGCTTCACCCCCCCCACTCACCACAGAGGGGTGAAGCCTCAGTTCCTATGAGGCACACCTGTCCTCTTATCGAGGGTGGGCTCAGGCCAGTGCTTCACAACCATTTCTAACTGCCATGTGAACAACCCGTCAATCACTTCTTTTGGGATACCTTTCTTTCGGCCTACCCACCACCAATACTGTCTAATATTCAGATGCTCCCTTCCCCCAGTGTCGCCTGGGGATTCGAAGCATCTGGCTCCGGGGGTCTGGACTCGGAGGTGGGCGATTAATTTTCACCTGCCTCAAGCCTCTAGGCTCAGGCTTATGAACTTCCTCAGGCACCCCATACTGCCTGGCATAACCTAATAGCTCTCTGGCCACCTCCTCCCACGTCCCTTGCTTGCAATCAGGCTGCCTCCTCCCGGGTGTTAAGTTCTCCCTCAGAGCAGCTTGTATTCGGGAGGTAAGTGGGGTGTCATCTATCTCCTTTTGGAGCTGAATGCCTTTCATCTTAAGGGAGTCAGGAAGCCCCCGACCAAAGGAGTCATTCGCTTTGGGTCCACCACGAGAGAAAGGGGTGATTCAAAATAATGTTTCAGTTCTCGATCACAGACCATTTGCAAACAAGCTGCTTCTGCACATTTTCCATTATCTGATGCATGCCTCCCCTCAGAACTAGAGGCTCTCCTCTCTCTTTTGAATCAAAGCCCCCCAGCCCAGAAAGTTGCTCGCTGAGTAAGGCTCCAGGGACCACTCCTATTTCCCGTAGTTAGGAACACATTAGCACCCCAATAGCCTGTAGCTTCAGCCTCTGTCAACCTAATTTGATCACCTCCAGTTTTAGAAACACGCCATACATATTCCACCTCAGACTCCCCAGCAGAACGTGTAAACTCTTTACGCTGTTTGGCCAGCTCAGTGGAAGAAAAGGGTATCTCTCTCGTTGTGATGGCAGGGGTGCCATCCTCATCCTCATACGGCATCTCGGTTTTAATGAGAGGACGCATGTGAGCCGCAGCTTCCTCTGCTGCTGCCAGCTCTGCCTGAGGGTATGTGGAGGCAGGCTCTGCCTGCCGTTCTTCCTTCTTCAAAAAAAACAATTTTGCCACTTCTGCTCTGTTTTTAATCTGTCCTTAAGATCTGCCACTTCGTCCTTTAAAGTTACAATATGCCCTTGCAGGGAATCTACCAGATCCTGCAAGGAGGAAATTATTTTATTCTCTCGTTCGTTTTGGCTTTGCTTTTCATCTCTCGAAGCGGCGAAACACGCACCCAAAACTGCACAGATGAAGGCTTTGCCCTTTCCCGACTTGGCCGTGCCTCCTTCTGCAGGGCCACAATCCGATCCGCCACACTCTGACAGTTACTCAGTTCTCACGGGCCCAGCCCAGCCCTTCCACAGACGGGCGAGCTCCATGAGCCTCCAACAGACACAAAAACCTCTCCACCGTGGCCATTGCCTTTAACGTAAAAGCTTCACGGGGAGGTCACAACAACACAAAAGACCTTATACCTCAAAATCTTCCCTACAAAAACCGCTCAAGGAAAGCTCCCCCACAAACACTGTTCTCTAGGAAACACACAATAAATTCCTCCAGGGAGATCCCACCAAGATCTAGCTTCTTGAAGAGGACAGTAATACTTTTCCCCATGAGGACACATTTTACAACAAAGAAATTTCTCAGTTTTGTTTTTTCTAATTAATTTTGAGGTAAAATGTGTCCCTTGATCTGAATCAATATGTTCCACTTCCCCATATCTTGGTATTGTATTTTCCAATAATACCTTTACCACCATATGTGCAGTTGCTCTGCTCACTGGGTAAGCTTCCACCCATTAGGTTAGGTGACCTACTATAACTAATAAGTATTTTACCCTTTTGCAATATCCTTCTACCCATTGTCTACAATATCCAAGGAGTCCTAATAACTGCCTGACTCCTTCTTATTTTCTGGAGTCTTAAACCCCAAGATCCCAGATGTTCTTTCAGGGTCTTGTTTCTTTCCCCTTTGCTCAACCAATGCACTAAATACTTTACTTCTTATTCCACGAATTGTAACTTCTGTTTTGGACACCTTATGTCCTTTTGCTCAAAAAAATAAAAATAAAAAAAAATAGAGTCTGTACGGTGGCTTCCCGGACTGCTTCTTCAGTTTTTCCTGCTATACTGTAACAATTTTATCTCTTCTGGAAACACCAGCTGTTCTAATACCTTCTCCAATGTTTGACCAAATAAGTTGGGGAATTCTGTAAATCCCTGGGGTAATGCCGTCCACCTTAACTGTTTTCTTCTCCCTATCTATGGATCTTCTCATTAAAATGTAAAGGGATCCTTTGATCCCTTCTTTAGTGAACAAACCCAGAAGGTTAATCCCTGTCCCACTGAAATTCTGGAGGGAGATAGTTCCTTTGTAGGTTATGCTCTGCCTCCAGTAATAATAACAAATCATTTAGACAAATTTTATCTTCTGCTTCCATTTCTACTTCCTTTAAAAAAGGTACTTTAAATGGTTCTCCTTTAGCTCCTGTGTCCACAAAAAAACTCCTCTTCCTCCTTATGGAACCTATTAATAATTTTATCAAGGGCTCAGTAGATGGTGAGGTCTCCAAAAGATACAGCCCCTGACTCCCCTAGTCTTCCTTGAATAATTTCTCATCCTGTGTCCTTTTGCAGCGATATTGCTGGATATGTCCCTTCTTATTGCAACAATGACACACAGGAGGTTCTTTCTCTTGAATTCTGATTTTCCAGAGGTCCCTTGGGCCCCATCCTTTTTAATTCTTTAGTTGTAGTTTGTACTGTCCAACCCTCCCTCACTGCTGTTACAAGGATCTTTAGCTCTTGCTCTCTATTTTTCTGCGCCCCTGTGGACAGATAACTTCTGGGCTTCTCTAAGGAATTCCTCTGATCCCTCTCCGGCCGTTTTGCCACTGGATTGAGATCTATTAAACTCTTTTTCAGCCTTTCCACCTAGTCTCTCAGCCACCCCTCAGGGATCATCCAATAACGTTCCGCCCCCTGAACCCTTAGTGGGTACAGGCCAGCCCCAACATTCTCCCTTGTAACATCAGACGGCACTGGCACTGGAGCCGCCGGGAAAAAAAGGAACTCGACGAGAGAGAGAGACAAGCGGCAGCGGCGGGGCCGGGGTGGGGCTGGAGCGGCGGCAGCAGCAAGGGAGAGGCTGGAACGGGCAGTGAGTTCCAGCCTAAGGGCTCCCGTTCCTCCCTCGTCTTCCGAGCATACAGCTCTGTAACTTTTCTTTCTGCTTATAGTTCCCAGAGCTCAGCATATTTACCCTCCTCCGGGCTAAACGTTTTCCTGTTTCTCACACAATCTACCAGGGCTTGACAAACCCAGTCCTCTAAACACTCAAACATAGACCACTGAACATGTGGCCGTACTGGCTCCTTTGGCCATATTCTCATACAGTAATAGACTAATTTCAGTTTTGGTTTTGCTTTTCTGGGGCCCCTATCATTCCAATATTTAATCATTAATCTGGTAATTTTGTTTTGCTCCCTCTGTTAGGGTCTTGGGTCCTCAACTTGACCCATCTTTCATGACTGCCTAAAGAGTGTCTTGCAGGGGGCTAAATGACCCTCCTTTAACCCACCCACGAATCCTATAGGAATCGCTTTGAATCCTTTACCGGCCAAATCCCTCGCGGGAGTTTGGAACCGCGGCTTATCGGACCTCCGCACTCGCTTCGGAGTCAGACTCCGTCTCAAACACACTCTTTCACACCAGGCAGTCGAATCCCACCCAACCGAACGGTTTCCGCAATACTCACGACTCTGTCGTCTTCGCTCGGGTCTGTGCGCACAGAATTAAGGGTCTATAAAAGCGGCTGCAGCCTCATCAGGGAGCTCAAAAAAATGTATTGGTTGATTCCGGCAGAGTTCAGGATATCACCAGCCCCGTATGGGTCTCCCCAGGGAGCCACCAAAAAAGGTGGGGCGCCCCTCCCTAGGTGAATCCCCAGAGTCTGGTGATATCCCGGACGAGCCCCCAATTTGTCATAATTAACAGGCACAAACTGGTGTTCATGCAAGTTAAGGCTTTAATAAAGTTGCAGGAATCAAGCAATGTACAGGCCTGGGTGCGAGGAGAGACTCTGATCTACCCCAACGCACCCCCTTTGCCTTCAGCTTTCTCTTTTTATACCCTATTCTATTACATATTTACTAAGTTCTAAGAAAAGGTTGGGTTTTCTTTATCAGTTCTTAGGAATGTGAGATGTCTCTTCCACACAGGCCTCCTTTTATCCGGTGGTCCCTCTGGTAATGTTTGATGAAGTAAAGGGTCTTGCTTAAGTGTCTTCCTCATGAACTTCAAAGTCCTGGTTCTTCTATTTGCTCATACAGGAAAGGTGGCACCAGGAGGAATGCATTTCCATTTAAATATGCAAAAGACTATCTCTTCCACATGCCTCCCTCCTTTGTCAATCTAATTACTCTTATCTTTAAGCTTATTGAGATGGTGGTGCAAGCAGGAATGCAGTTACATTCAAACCCCCCCCCCTTCCTCCTTGTCTGTGACCTCTTGCCACGAATTGATCGGATCAAACATATGATTCTATATATTTATCACACTGGTCTAATGTGAATATGCAAATAGTGGAGCAGAGTGGATTCCTAAAGAGAGTATTAAATAGCATCTCAATGTCCAGTTTAGGAAGGACATTGAGATGCTTGAGTGTGTCCAGAGAAGGGCGACGAGGCTGGTGAGAGGCCTCGAGCACCGCCCTACGAGGAGAGGCTGAGGGAGCTGGGATTGTTTAGCCTGGAGAAGAGGAGGCTCAGGGGTGACCTTATTGCTGTCTACAACTACCTGAGGGGTGGTTGTGGCCAGGAGGAGGTTGCTCTCTTCTCTCAGGTGGCCAGCACCAGAACGAGAGGACACAGCCTCAAGCTGCGCCAGGGGAGATTTAGGCTCGAGATGAGGAGAAAGTTCTTCACTGAGAGAGTCATTGGACACTGGAAAGGGCTGCCTGGGGAGGTGGTGGAGTCGCCGTCCCTGGGGCTGTTGGCAGGATTGAACGTGGCACTTGGTGCCATGGTCTAGCCTTGAGCTCTGTGGTAAAGGGTTGGACTTGATGATCTGTGAGGTCTCTTCCAACCTTGATTATACTGTGATACTGTGAGATATATATATATATATATATATATATATATATATATATATATATATATACCTATATATAAAATAATCTTCTGGCTATATGTTCTAATCATTTGTATTTGCTTTCCTCAAATATTTTAGCAAACAGATTGACTCATGGAATTATGCACATTTTAACCAGACATTTTAGAATACTTGCTACAAATGTATGTTTAGTAAATATTAATCATACGAAATGCATATGTTCGCTCTAGAAGTCAAGCTACAGAAGTGCAAAGTCTAACTAAAGAACACAAGTAGTGGTAGGTGGTGAATACCTCTAATGCCAGCTACTAAAAGTATTTTTAGTTTAACAGTCATATACCAGCACCAAGCTCATTATTAGATGGTCGATTACTATTAGAAAAATGCTGTTGCCGAACAATTTGGATACACTGGAAGAGATAACACATCTGATTCTAGCTGTATCGAATGACTATGTGAAAAATAATCGTCTCTAAGGCTTACTTAGCTCCAGTCACAATTAAAGAGGTGAAATATCACCGCATAGGAATAAAGTGCAGGGAATACTAAAATCTGCTTTTGCGCAGGGCAGTGAGGGATGATTCTCCATCGCTACAACGAAGGCACAAATCCCGAGGGGGCCCCGGTGGGGAAGGCGAAAGGGAGAGCCAGGGACACGCCGCCCTCCCTTCGCGCCTCCCAGCCCCCGGGGGCCGCTCCTCACACCAGCTCTGACCCGCACAGCAGCGGCAGGGCTGGCAGCAAGCACGGCAAGGCACCGGCAGGGCCGGCAGCAGGCGAGGCGAGGCACCGTAAGCGCGGCGGTGGCGGTTGCCGGGATACCGGACAGCGGGTGAGGGCCCCAGAGCCCTGGCCCGGGCGGCGGCACAGCCCTCAGCGCGGGGGGAAGGCTCTCAGAGGGCTACGTCTGGAGCTGCTGGCCTGCTCGGCACCGAAAGCGAGCCAAGAGTGACCGCCAGAAGCCCAGAGTATCCCTGCCCGCGCTGGAACATGTCTGCCGGCGAGCACCGCCGTTGCACGGCAAGGTGAAGATTTTGCAGCTAAAACGTTGTCGAACGACGGGAATCAGAGCGAGTAACGCAAGCCACAACCTCCTCATCCTTCCTGCGGGAACCTTGTTGGGAGAAAAATAAATAAACTTTGAATCGCGTTGTGCTTAATCAGTACCTAGCAAGGACCTAAAAGGAGGCGCTGCCCTGTGGGCACAGCAGGCCGTTGCCGGCTCTGTTAGCCAGAAAGCAAACAATGATGGCATAGGTAAAGGGCGAGCCAAATATTGGCAATGGATGGAGAACAGCTATACCACTGAAAATCCACGAACCACTTTGGTTTTAAATCACTGTATGGAAAGAAATGAGACGCTGCACTTGGCAAAAAATGACTCTGGAAAATGTGATTTGTGCCTCTCTTTTGACAGAGCTGTTCTGAATACTCATAATACAACTTTGGATAAAACAGTTGTTTTGACATGTATTTTAGAATAGAAAACAAACTTCCAGGTGGTTGTCTGGATGAACAAAACTGAAGTCAGGTTACTTGCTCTGCTGCAGAATGTTGGTTTTGGTTATTTTTTGTTACCAAAAAAAATGGTAGACTGCAAAGTTTTCAGGAGGTTCACAATGTGGCTGGAGTATTAACTAAAAAGAAATGCCTAAGTAATTGATGGTGGATTTCAGTGAATGAGCTAAAGGAAATGAAACACAGGGTTTCACCATCAATAGCAAAATATTGCCATGGCAATGGGTAGCTCTGCCAGGAATAAACAAACAAACAACAACAGACCTCTTCTCTTGCAGAAAAAAAAGGAGAATTTTCTGTTCTCACCTCACCAAAGTCTGTGCCTTTGGACATCTTGGAGGGGAGAAGATGGTGTACCCTACTTATACAAGTCTCACAAATCCAGTTCCCTTCTCAGTCAGAGATCATTTCCAGAGCAAGAAGTAACCTTTATGCCCAAGAGAAGGCATCAGCATTTGCTTTATAATTTCAGCGCTTTGGTTACTGTAATTATGTACCGTTTCCTTACAGAAGATGGAAGGACTCAGAAATAACACAGCTTGTGTCACTCCTAGTTGAAGTCAATCCTTCTTCAGGCGACACTGCTGACAGGGAAGATTTTCTTAAGAGGAAAAAACTTGGACTCTTACTTAAATTAATAAAGAGCTTAAAAAAAACGCATTGTGGAGAGTGAGCGAGCTGGAAAAGCACAAGCTGCCCTTTTCTACAGGCACGGGTGTCTGGTGGGGAGCATGCCAATGCACAGGCACCAAAGTCCTCTCCAAGCAGGGCCTTCAGAGGTGGTCATCTGCCTCTGAAAACTTTTTGGACATTTCTGGCAATCCCCAGTCCCTCACAGGATGCAGTCCCACTACCTGGTGTGAGCTCTCTCAACCCAGGGAGACAAACGTCAGCCACTGCCCAGGTAAGGATTCAGCAATGTTGGGGTCCTGCCTAGTATCCATACACTGAGTTTCCTGCAATTTGCAGGCTGCTGTTCCCCTTTGCTTTTACCAATAGCATATGACATTTCTGCTGGACGTTTACATAGGTATGTGCTTAGAGTCTTGCTGGCATTGTTCCTGAGGAATACAGACATGGCCTGGTGTTAGGCTTGAGTTTTTATGGCCTGTAGTATAGGGGCAATGGACCAGAGCCAGGTGGCTGTGTGAAAACAAAGGAGAATTAGCCAGAAGTCAAGAGAGATTTCCTCATCAAGAGATCAAGTGTCTCCTGATGATGAAAGAGCACCTTCGTGAAGGAGTCAAGAGTGAGCATGACTGTACGAAACTTCCATACCATTGGGTCAACTCTAGTAGGCTTTGTGATCTGTGTAACATAAGCAGTGCTGCCAGACTGACAGGGAATTGTCAGCACCTATTAAAAGTTTGCCAAACTCTTCTAAGAGCAATCCTATATCAGAAAAAATAAAATCCTCTCATATGGCTTTCCACCTATTTGGCATTCATTACTTCTGTCTTATCATTCCTTATATAATAACACTTAGGTGCTGCTTAAGTTACCTATAAAATATTTAATGTAGTTTACTGTAAAGTCTTCAGGCTGCAGACTGTATCTTGCAGAGTACTCATACTGCATCTAGCACTCATTTCAATTGCAGCCTCCAGGCAGCATTGTAAAGATTCATTATTACCACCAAGATCTGTCCTTATCCTATCACTTTTCAAAGAAGGCCCATTCGTAACTACATGTTTAACCTCCTAGCTACTGTTTAAATATCCATTTTCTTTTTCCCATCTAAAATGGCCAGTCTTCATGCAAATATGGTTTTTTAAGTTGAACTTTTAATTGAATTTGTCCATTTTGAATGTTGCTTGATCCACTTCATTTAACCAGCACATGTGAAAAATAAGAATGGTTATTTCTCTAAGAAAGAAAAAAATAAAATAAAAAGGACATACTTGGTGTCTATTTTGCATGAGAAAATATTTTGTTTAGGAATGACAGTTGTAGGCATTCTGTCATACATTGTAATATTTTCCATGTGTGGCAGCTTGTTTTTCAGTCAGACAAATATGTGCAATAAAGGCTAAGGATAAAAATTAAACCTAACAGCTTTTGCAGCAATGCTTTTGATGCTTTCACTCGATTTCATTTTCCTGTGGATACTGCTGTTAGTTCTGCTGCTTGCAGTATGTGAAGCATAATTCTCAAAGGTTCACGAGGTTGTAGGGATCCAGTAAAAGATGACTGATGTCTCCCCCACACACACATACACTCCACCCCACACCCACTCACCCACCCACCAGCAAAACATAATGCTGTACTATTTTTGGTAACAGGGAAAGGGCCTCCCTGTGAAAACAGAAAGCTGTGTATTTCTCAGTTACATCACTTTGCAATCTAATGCTGTGTTGTGCTCGGTGTTTTTGTGGTGATGCAAGTCCTTTTTTTTTTCTTCCCCCTTTTTTTTTTCCTTCAGCTGGTTGGATTTTCCCCATCTTACAGCACCTCGCAGGTCTCCTCTCTGAGCAGTACGTTGCCTGAGTGAGTGGAAACACACAGATCAGCTGCAGGTTTCTGTCTACAAAACCAGAGTGAAAGAGAAAGAAAAGGGTTGAGAAAGAAGAAACAAATACTGACCTGGACTTACAGAAAGACATCCAATGGCTGAATAAAGGACCCCTGTTCATGTTTTGGGATATTCTTTCAACTGTCTGGAACGAGAGCGGATCAAAAGAATGGGAAATGCCAGCAGACCCTTTAGAAGAATTGCTTATTTCTTATGCCTTTTATCTGTGCTTCTGCTGACTGAAGGGAAGAAACCAGTGAAGCCAAAATGTCCTGCCTGGTGTACTTGTACCAAAGATAATGCTTTATGTGAAAATGCCAGATCTATTCCTCGCAGCGTTCCGCCTGATGTTATCTCACTGTAAGGGCTGTAAGCATTTGATTATTTAATTTATGATTTTAAATTAACTAGGATGTGTGGTATTTTCAGTACATAGGGAAGGATGTTTGCTGCATGGGGTACTTCCAGCATTCAGAATTATCAGCTAATGTGTTAAAATTGTACTGCATTCTTGAATCCTGATTTTTACATCTCTTTCATCTGTCTGTGTGTCTGTTTACATGCACACATCCCATTTTATACCTTCTTCTATACTACATGAAACCTGTAACATTCTTTTTTTTTTACTTACATAAGTAAATTTCTCTGTCATGAGCAGATCATTATTATAAGTACAGATATATGAGACTACATTAATATAAGGTTGTTTTTTTTCTTCTTTCCAGATCCTTTGTGAGATCTGCTTTTACTAAAATCCCAGAAGGGAGTTTTTTGCTCACACCATCTCTGCAGCTTCTGTGAGAAATATTTATATGATACAGTTTTTGTTATGAAATGTCTGTGTATCCATAAATATTTTAGAAAGGCTTTTGGTATTAATTTTATGAGAAACAGCAAGAGAAGATTAATTAAATGGCAAAATGCAAGACTTTGAAGGAATTAGATAATGCATGTTTAATTTTTTCAAAGTGTATCTACTTGGTATTTTGCAGGGTTATGTGTTGTCAGTGCTACTTTGAATGATTGCATGCTGAAGCTTTCAGTGACAGAACGTATGCTATCTTCATTATACTTTAATTAACATTACAGTAGGGACTAGATCATTGCAACAACTATTTGTGTTTTTTTTCCCTGCAATACTGGGGCCTGATTCCAATATAAAGCTGTCTTTTGCAACTCTAATCAACTGTGAGCTCAGAACCCCTTAGATCAGGCCCTTCAATGCAGTGGGACAGGTCCTGAAGTCCTTTTCCATGTAAAATTGCCATTGACTTCTGTGGAAGTTTAGTCACTTCAGTGGGAGTTTTGCCTACATAGTGCCTGGATTTGACCCTATTTGTTATTTCATATTCTTTGGAAAAAACCCACAACATTAATGGAAGTTTTTCTTTCAATTAAAAAAAAATGTAAGCAGTTATTTCAAAATTAAATACTGCAAAGAGGTATATGCAGGAAGATAATATTTTGTGGTATTTAAATATTAGATGCATTTCTGTATAGGATTTTTGCAGGCTCACAGGCTTTCCTAGAAATGTGGGCTTATGATTATATAATTGCGAGCTATACGGAGGTAGAGGGGGTGTAACCTGAACTGTTTATAGTGGCTATGCTGCCAGCCTGACACACACCCAGATTTGTCTCAGAAATCCAGCAAAACAGACTCCCTAATGTTATCAGAATCCAAATTGGACGTCTGTCCCAGACTGATTTCCTATGCACCCTAGATGTGATCAGAGGTGTAATGCTGATGTATTGGAGCCCTACAACTGTTAGATTAAACTGCTGGTGCACTGATAGCTGAAGCCCTGACCCTAGCTGTACTCTACTACCTCAAGTGGAGCTGATAAGGAGGTGCAGACATACTGAACAATTTTGGATACAGGGTAAATAGGTAAATGCAGTTACTATGGAAACCTAAATGCTTTTACACGGTGCTTTATTCGTGAGAAGCTTTCCCAAGGTGGTCACAGATCATAAAAGGGATACATTGCACATAATCCTTGCAATGAGCTTTTTAAAGGAAAGGGGGAAAATAGCATTTTTGGTGGAGCTTGTATCTGAAGGCTGTGAGTAGGACATCATCTATCTTGGCTACGATATGCCACCTACACTTAGAATCTCACTGCCAGGGGAGGCAGAATTGGATGGGGTGGAGTAGGACAGACATAGTCTTTTTATTTAGAGTTACTACAGTGCCCAGCACAGTGGGATCTGTGTCTGTAAGCAGTGGTTTTTGGCATTTTAGTAATGGTAACAATTCGCATGATCTGCTGTATACTTCACTAAAGCAGACATTCTCAGCTGCTCCTAATCAATGCTGCAACAAAAGCTCTGACCCCAGACAAGCAGGTTTTGTTCCATTATGGGCCTCAATGAAAGAGATATGTTAAAATGGTACAAACAATCCACAGATTACTTACTTCTGCTATCTAGCATTTCTAAAAATGCTGCTGAACACTTTTCTAGAGATATTTCTAACATGGTAGCTGAGCTGCTTGTCATCTTTGGAAAGTCAGGCCGCTGACTGAAGGCAAACTGCTCTTTAAACACAAGACCATAGGAAGAGGATTATACCTCTCAGGCCAATGTTTCAGTTTATACATGGGACAGAAAAAAATCCACTACTGACAGGTGACAGTAAAGGAAAGAACTCAGGCTAATTAAAAATTACAGTAACTTTTAGCTTTGCATGGCTATAGGCAAGAGGAAGATTTAGCAGTCTATACGTATTTCTATGTAATAGTTTCTAGCATTGGTTTCTCCACTATGCCAGCCACATATTTCCATGTGGAGTATATCTGCTGCTATTATTATTTTATTCTGGTTTTACTGTAGTAATGACAGTGATCTCTTGAAAAAAATCATGGCCTTGTGTTTGAACACTGCTCATAAGTCCCAGGCCAAGAGAGATTATCTTCTTGAATACTATGAATACTATGCTCAGTGCTATTCATGTGGCAACAAAAATAGGAAGGACCTATACAGTTATGTTGAAGTGCCAGGAGGAGTGTTCCTTAAATGTAGATAAAATCTCCCTAAGTGTCATCTCTAGTACTTGTAACTGTATCAGCAAGGTGCTGAGGGTGCCTTTAAAAACTGATGACATGAAACTCATTGAGAGAAGGGAGGCAATCATTGCACGAAGATCCATACCTGCTAACAACGTACAGTTCCTGCTAGGCAATATAACTCTTGCTGCAGAGCACTGTCCCTAGTCACAGGTCAAGCAAATCTGGTGTTTGAGGTCAAAGAGTGTGAGAAAACATACTTTGTGTGTCAAATACGTGTCCTAGAGCCGCTGGGGAAAGATAACTTAGTTGAGAGGCAAATGAGCTCACCAAGTGCCACACCTGTGCTGTAAGACTGGCAACCTCTAAAGTAGCTACACTGTTTCACAACACACCACCCTGTTCTTTAAATTAAAAGCAAGGTAGGGTGCAGAAGAGGAAGTTAAATCACATCATAGAAGTAAAATTAGTTGCAGGCAGCAGATATACTAAATTTCTCTCTGGTTTAGAGAATTGACAAAAATGATTTTTTTTTTTTTTTTGCATAAGAAGTATTTATTGTTTCTAATAAAAATTAATAATTTCTTGCTTATATTTTTCATATATACAGTGGATTGTATTTAAAGTGCAAAAGCACAGTCCGCAATAGTCAAGTGAGAAATAAATCAACTACAATTTATTCTTAATGCAAATTAGAAATTAAGAGATTAGCTCATTAGGTGTGCTAATTCATACTTGAAAATCTTGCCTTCTTGAGTGCCTAAGGATGTCATGGTGTAAATCTATTTATCCATCAGGTCCAGCTGAATAAAATATAGATGTACATCTAGTATTCTATTGGGGTGAAGAAAAGTTCATCATACTTGACAATGCCTCACTATATTAAGGGTGTGGCAGTCCAGAGCTGAATTTAAAAGCACAAATGCAAAAGTGGCTGACGAGCATACATAAAGCTGGAAGAATCAGTGCTATCACACTTCTAATGTTTACAAAATACACAGAATTAAATGCTGTTATTTTTACTGCTATATGGATGAAAAATGCATGCACACACACGCACTGAGCTATCTCCAGTAGATATAATGTGGTTTTAAAAATAGCTCTGATTTGAACACTTACTAAATTAAGAGGTTTTCTGTTTTTTTCTCAGTGACTTTTGATTACCCTAAGGTGAAACATGCTCAGAAGTTTAACATATAAGTTAAGGGATTTTCCTGCCTATCAGTGGTATAAATTCAAGCTGATATCTGGCTAACTAGCTGTATATTTTCCCTATATTTTCATCAAAAGTAAGTGTTCTTCAAGACAATTCATACCTCTGTAGTACTTGAACATTTCATTGTTCATCCAAAAATGTCTTTAGTGGTGCTTGTACTATCCCTTTGTTTTACCGGCATAACAAACCCACATATACATCCCACAGAAGTCAGTGGAATTTTATCGGATGGCCCCAGTAGGCAAAGCAACAAGTTCTCAGGTCCTTCTCTTTGCACCAGGCTATGGTGCAATATATCAGCCTTACAATCCTGAACTACTTGCATACACAAAGCCATGTAACTGGGTAGTGGAAATTTGGCCTACTGAATTTGGGTGAGCTGAACTGCTTTCTAAAGATGCTAATAACCTAATGGTCTTCTGGTTTGCATCTCTTTATGCAGGTTGTTTACATCCAACACTTTTGATGTTATTAGTGATGATGCTTTTATGGGCCTTCCTCATCTAGAATATTTGTGAGTGAACAAAAGTGTATTTCCTGGCATTATTGAGTGGGTGGGCTTCCTAGTTCCAGGCATTGCTTTGACCAGAATGACTTTACGACCCATTGCAGGTTCATAGAGAACAACAGCATTAAGTCAATTTCAAGAAATACTTTCAGAGGACTGAAATCTTTAATCCACCTGTAAGTAAAGTGGTTGAATGTATTACTTGGTATATTTAATACAGTAACTGAACCACTGTGTTGTAGAATATTGCATTTTGCTATATAGCTGCTCACATTTGTTTAAGTATTAATAGTAATTCAATTAGAATGCTAATCTTTATGTATCCACTAAAGAGTTCCATACTGTGGTATGTGTGAAAAAAGCCGTGAAAAAAAGGCAGGACCCAAACAGCATCCAAGCAGTTCATCTTTGGCAATAGCTCTGTAACTTTCTCTGCTCAGAGCACTGGGGACTTCCAGCTGAACATGTAGGAGTAGGGAGAAAGCAGGATGCTTGGTCAAGAAGCTTGCCACTGATGAGGTGAGTCGCAGTTTGGGGCTTGAAGAGGGGGGAGGTGGGAGCTGTTGGTCAGCACAGAGGTGCCACGGTAGTGAAGGGCAGACATGTGCCTGTTTCAAGGTACCCCAGTCTGGCACGAATCTGAGAGTATGTCACAGCCATCCTTTGGACAGGCCGTCACTGCCTGTGTCCACTTTGGCTACTAACCATATCCAGCAGAATGTGACTAAATCAAATGTGAAACTTCCCAGCTGGAACAGATTTAAATAGAAGAATTGCAATACGACACACTTAACTGTAGGCTATACAAAGCCTTTAGACTGCAGCCAGATTGGCTTCAGACGTCTGCACTACCTGTCCTCTCCTGCATGTGAGCAAGAGCATCCTACAGTCAGGATCGACGTGCCACACACTGACACTTAAATTTCCTTGTGCTGCTGTTCAGTCCTTTGGCTATCCTAGAAACATGACCAGCTCTTGCCTTCTGACATGCTGCAGCCCTACTGCTGTGTTAGATGAGAGAGGAAACAAGTCAGAAGCACTCTGGATGCTAATGTTGATGTCAGGAGCAACGATTCCCATGCAGGCGCCAGCAGAGGCATTTCTCGTGCTGTGCTCAGCAGGTGAAAATGCATTCTGGCAGCAAATACCTGTAACATTCCACTGCGAACACAAGAGTAGCATCCTCATGCTCTGAGCTAGCAAGACGGTTTTTAGAGAAGATTTTGTCTCTTACTTACATCAAGTTTATGTTTTAGCAATAATTTTATTTTAGCAGGTGATAAATGTATTGAAAATACAGTATGTAGTGTAAATAAAATAAAATAAAATAAAATACAAAAATACTACTAGAAAGGGAATCTAAAACATCTGGGAAGTACCTGAAATGCCTTTATAACTACCTCTCAGTGCTTGCATTCAGAAATGTGTATCTTGGGGCATGTGTCATAGACAGGGGAGTAGATTCTGACCTTTTGGCCTTATAGCAATGACCTTTGAGAGGATTTTGAGAAAAGGTCATTTAACTTTTTCTTTCATACATTTTGACACAGGAGAGAAAGCAAAGGTTCCATTTTAATTACTTAATGCATACATACAATAGTCCCCTTATCTTTTACCACATAGTGAATGTACCATAAAACACTTCACTCTTCCCTTTTTGGTGAGAACAGACAAGAGCCATAGCTGGCTGAAACCAGGCTTGTTGTGACTACTTGTGCAAATAAAGTTACTTACAGAATGGCTTCAGGTCTGGGGAATCAGAGAGGAGAGGAAGAAAAGGTATCTAAACTGTGCTTATTCCATTAGAACCCACACTAGAAGCACAGCATTCTTTTAAAAAAGCAGATCATTTGATAAAGCTGGTAAGTGGGACCCTATCTTCAAAATAGTTATGCACATGAATAGCTTTATATTTGCAAATGAATCCAGTACATTATTTATCATATTCAGTTACTTATTTAGTAGCTGTTGCTGCCAGCGAGCAAACTGTGTAACACAGAGGAAGGCACAGTTTCTTCTCACAGAGCATACAGCCCATCTTGTCTTGCCTGTTATGTTGGTTTCTGAGGATGCTTCATCATTTTTGTAGGAGAGAACACATGCAAAAGACATTTCAGGAGCCACTCTCATTTGCATGTGGTCAAATGCACATTTTTGGGACACAGATTTCTGTATCATGTTGCTATTGTGCATGGAGCACTATTCATAAAGACAATGAGAAATCTGCAGAAAATAACTGCAAAGCAGGTCCATTAACCACAGAATGTGGCTAGTTTAATCTGCTTGCAGAACGACTTCCCACTCTTTTGGGAATACTCCACATACATTTAAAGAATAATAATTTGGCACCCTGAGGCATTTCTCATTTAAGAAACAGGAGAGTACTTGCATATAGAAAATAGATTTAAAAGAGTCATAGTAAATAAGGATATAAATGAGTTCCATGAAGTTAGAGGGGAAGGTGAACTTTGTTCTAGTTGTTCTGTTCACTTCCTTTTCACAACATATTTTTTGTAATGCAGTAAGCTTATTCAAACATTTGAATTTTTATAATGCAATTAACTTTGATAATGATGTGTTTTTATTGTAAAACAGAGCCATCTAGTATTTATTGTTATGTTACACAATTTGTTTGCTGCTTGTGGTGGATTAAAGAACAGAAAACTTAAAGAAAAATAGCATTTCTAAACTAATTAAATGTCAAAACCAATGTAATGTCAGAATCTTAGGATTAGACAATAACTTCTGAGCACAATATATAATTTTGATTGTGTTTGTTTCAGAACCTTGATCATAAGTTCAGCTGCATGCTCAATTCAACCTTTACTCTCTTGTTATAAACCAAATACCACACGCAGCAGCATCTAGACAAATCAGTGTTTTCTAACATATAAATGTGCTTTTAACAGTGGACTATAATCTGCATAATTTTCATCCCCAAATTAGCACATGTATAAACCTTGTGTAAGTTTTTCTGTCAGTTGTATTTCCACAGCAGTGGAGAACCACTGATGCTTTCACGTACATTATCCCCTTACAGTTTGCTATATTGTAATATATAAAGAATATATATGGCATTAAACCTTCCTCAGCTTTCATGTCTACTTAGCTTTCTCACTATGAGTTACCTGACTTTTAAAGGATTGCTGCTGAGCATAGAATTAAGCATAAGTGAAGCACGTGATACACCAGTGTTACAATCAGATGTACTTTGAAAGTGGTGAGTCAGAATCGACTAATGGCATCATCCCATATTTACTACTCCTGATAAGGCAAACACTTAATTTTAAATGAGACAGCAGACCTAGTATGTCTGGGCTTGTTCTTGAGTTTAAGTACATGCCTAAGTGGCTTTGCTTGGACAGAGAAAGTGTAGTTAATAAATAACTTTTATGTTTACAGGCAACACTAAAAGAGGTTTTCAGTCTTACTAGCCACAGATTCTAACGAGGATCTTAAACTAGAATTATGTATTTCCATTTTAATTTCTTCTTAAAAGTGATAAATGATTTTGTTAACCAAAAGAGGCATAGGTTATACCTTACAACATTATTCTTTTCCTGTCATGCCCTCAGTGGCATCTTGGAGAACCTTTGGTGGACTCGCGTAGATGGGTCTGACTGAAATGTGTTTTATTGCTTATTCCAAGCTTGCTCAAATTTCCTCCTATTTTTTGCTAGCTAGAATATTCACTGAATTTAACCAAGATGTCTTAACATTAAAAACTGGGGATTTTTTTGCTGGTCTCCTACATACATGTATATTCCAAGAAAGAAATTCATGCTGAATGGCAATTTTTTTGTCTGTTACTGCATTTTCAAAAAACTGAGCTAAAGCTGAATCCAATGGAACAAAACATGGTATTAGATTTTATTCCAGAAGAGATACCAAAAAGTGGGAAATTGAAGTAATATGAACATCATGTACTGGAAAGCATCAGTAGATCAAATTGTGACTAAGTGTTTTAAAATAATGGTGCTTGCAAAACACCAGCGGTGATTGCACTTTTTACTCTGCTAAGTGAAGCATTGTGAAGCATTGTAAACACTGCAAGGCTGCTGAAGAGTCAGAAAGCAGAAGGAATCATGGCATTTTAGTCAAAGAAAAATCACAAAACAAAAGCTGTTCTTAAAAGCAATCTTCCAGAACTAAGTGGTGCAGAAAACCAGGGGTCTTTACCTCAAGAAAAAAAAACCCTACATAGTATTTACATCTTCCAAATATGTGTAATTTAATGAGCTGGCACTGATACTGAAGTGTCTTCTTTTACAGGAGTCTCGCAAATAATAACCTCCAGTCACTTCCAAAAGACATATTCAAAGGCTTGGATTCTTTGACAAATGTGTAAGAAATCAATTAATTCATATATAAATTGTGGTAAAAATATAAAGAGATTATTTCAGAGGACATTCTGAGTAGTCGAATCAACAACCAGTAATGGGGTCTTACTACTGGGTAGTGGCTACTCAATATGGGTAGGCTTGCTTTTTTGTCTGCTGTTATTTGCTTTACTTTTGAATATTCCACTGTGATGGTTTGGGTGTTACCCTCCCCCCAACACTCTGGAAATCACCCAGACTAGACTCAGCCAGCTCTGGAAATTGAATGAAGCTTATTATATACACCTTATCAGAATATACAAGCAGATATTTACAGTATATACAGTTATATACAGAAATATATAAGGTAAAAGGTAATACAGAAACACAACTCCCATCCCAGAAACCTGAGTCCCCAGGAAGGACTCCCAACCACCCCTTCACCTTCCCCCCACCCCTCTCAACCTTACCCCAGTCCCAAGGAAGAATGGAGGTTCGGCCAGGGGGTTAGGAAGCAAAGTGGATTAGTCAAAGAAATGGCAGAGAGGGG
Organism: Pogoniulus pusillus; assembly: GCF_015220805.1. Taxonomy (NCBI): domain Eukaryota; kingdom Metazoa; phylum Chordata; class Aves; order Piciformes; family Lybiidae; genus Pogoniulus; species Pogoniulus pusillus. The sequence continues at coordinate 17,752,640 of NC_087269.1, forward strand.
TGAGGTTAGAGATGCAGCTCAGCCAGTTCCCCAGCAGAAGACTCCCTCATCTATGTTTTGATTCTTCTTGTATCTCTCAGCAAGTCTATGAGGGAAGTAGACATCACCATTGTTTTCCTTCCACAGCCTGTAATCTAATCTTCTCACCAAAACATTCTAGCTAGCTTCAAACTAGCACATCCACCAGTTATGAAGATAAGTAATGTTGTTAGGAGTTATATGAGAGACTTGTATATTCAGTAAGACTTAGTGAATAAGAAGGATGAGAGTACGGCCTGAGGAGATAGTGGAAGATATTTAATAGAATAACATTTCAATGTGCAAGTAATTTCTGGGAAGGCTAACCTTTACCATAAAAGCATGTGTAATAGTAAGCACCACATCTAACTGCAACCAAACCAAAAGATGACCTTGTTTAAATACTTAAATACCAGCAAAAATACAAAATACAAATAAACAGATAAATCTTAAGAGTTGCTTCACTCTTGACAACACACCAAATTTTTGTTCATCTGATTTGGGATAATAAATGCAGAACATCCTTTTGCCTCCTTTCTGTATTAACAAGGCAGGCTGAATTCCTAGTGTGGGGCTGCAAGAGTAAGATGTGGAGATGGTCAGTATATCTGGGAGCATTACTTGGCATTACTAATCATGGCCAGGTGGTTGCACAGTCTGGTCCTGGCATTCGCCTGTTCCTGTACTTGTAATCTGTAATATCACTGAAGACAGTTGTAAAACACTTGAACAGAACTTGCTTGTGTCTCCCAAAAAACTAAATAACTGTATCTAAAGGAGACAACAGATACTGACTGGCTGATTATCAGGTTACATTAATTCTGGGTTTGTATTCTAGAATGCTCTTACTGAGCAAGGGTAATCCAATACAACAAACCTCCTAAAATATGGGCCAAATAGTTCAGTAGGCATTTGTGAACCTCTAAACTTGAGGAAACCAACAAAAATTTTTGACTGGTCATCTAGTTATGTTCTTTTAGGTTACCTTAATATAACTAAATCTGTGGGGGTTCTGGTGTGTAGATTTAACGATGGGTCAGGACAAATTAAGCCAGGAAGGAATCAACTGAGAATAAGCAAGGGGGGTACATATTTAACAAGAGCCCAGCTTGTTGTTGTTCTGTAAGGAGGAATCCATCAGCTGACTACTTATTTTCAATGCATTATTTATTCGTTGTAGAGATCTTCGAGGCAATGCATTTAATTGTGACTGCAAACTGAAGTGGTTAGTGGAATGGCTGGGCAGCACCAATGCAACGGTTGAAGACATTTACTGTGAAAGCCCACCAGAATACAAGAAGCGCAAAATCAATAGCCTCTCTCCGAAAGAATTTGATTGCATTATTACAGGTAATGTGCTTCAGATTATTTAATCTTGTTAAATTAAAGTAGAGCTATTTTAAAAATGTATTTTATTCTAAGATCCATTGTTGCAGGAAGTCTGCATAATGGATGGGAATTCCACTAAAATCAATGTGATGTCTGCGCAGGTGTTAAGTCTGACATGCCGATCACCTTTAATTGAGAAAGACCAAAAAACAAGTCGTAGTGCTCCCTTATCCACAAGAAAATTGGACTAGTGATGAAGTGCTTTATTGCTATCTATTAAACAGACTTTTTTCAGTACAGTATGGAAAGTAACTCTGTAACTGTCACATGTTTTGTGCACTTTTGCAGAATTTGAAGTTTATCAGTCCCTGCCATACCAGTCTCTGTCAGTGGATACTTTCTCATACATGAATGATGAATATGTGGTTATCGCTCAGCCTTTTACTGGAAAATGCATCTTTCTTGAATGGGACCATGTAGAAGTGATGTTCAGGAATTATGACAACATTACAGGTATGCACACTGCTCAAGACACAACATTAAACCAGCTGATCCAAAAAGTGGTGCTAACTCTGTCTTTTCTTTTTATAGGTACTTCAACTGTTGTATGTAAACCTATAGTTATTAAGAGTCAGCTGTTTGTCATTGTCGCACAGCTGTTTGGAGGCTCCCACATATATAAAAGAGATCGTTTTGCTAATAAGTTTATAAAAATTCAAGATATTGAAATCCTTAAAATCCGAAAACCTAATGACATTGAAACTTTCAAGATTGCTGAAGACTGGTATTTTGTTGTGGCAGACAGTTCAAAGGCTGGTTTCACCACGGTTTACAAATGGAATGGGAATGGATTTTACTCCCATCAGTCTCTGCATGCCTGGTACAGAGATACTGACGTGGAGTATCTTGAAATATCTGGCAAGCCACATTTAATTCTGTCAAGTAGTTCCCAGAGACCTGTAATATATCAATGGAACAAAGGAACAAATGAATTTGTTAAGCGTTTTGATATCCAAGATATGGAAGATGCATATGCAGTGAAACATTTCAAAGTGAAAGAGGATGTATACATTTGCTTAACAAGATTTATTGGGGACTCTAAAGTAATGAAGTGGGGTGGTTCTGCATTTCTGGATTTACAAAGGATGCCATCCCGAGGGTCAATGGTATTCCAACCGCTTCAGATAAGTAATTATCAATATGCCATTCTTGGAAGTGATTATTCTTTCACTCAAGTCTATTATTGGGATGCTGAAAAGGCAAAATTTGTGAAGTTTCAAGAATTAAACGTACAGGCACCAAGATCTTTCATACATGTCTCCATCGATAAACGAGATTTTCTCTTTGCTTCAAGTTTTAAGGGAACTACCTTGATTTATAAACATGTCATAGTTGACTTAAGCGCATGACACTCATAACTCTGAGATTACATCAGACTTTCTACCATAAGTGGATAAAATGAACTAAATGCATGATGACTCTCTTATCTTACTTCCAAATGAATGCCTTTAAAAGTTGAGATTGCTAGAACAAAGTATTACTAGTATCTTCATCTTTAATTGTCAAGTCTAGTGGTGTTGGAAGTTGCATTTTTTAACAAACAACAAAAAAAAGAAATTAAATAACTGTTCTTTGCATCCACAGTATGTAAATATTTGTGCAACTGCATCTGTTGCTATAAAGAATATTAAGATGTACTTTTCCATTTATTTATTCACCTGTTTGAAACAACTGCCAAATAAAATGTTTACATTTTGTGTCTTTCACATTCCAAATGTTACTTGCAGGTGATATTTTTTTTCTTTGCGTGTAGGTTACACACACACACACACACACACACACACACACAGAGTATACCCAAAAGGCATACTTCTCAGTGCAGTGTTGTACTGCATGGAAGATGCTCAGTAGTGGAGATCAGGTGGGTCTTACACAAGGAGCCCTTGATAAAAATATGGCATTCAACTCCAATCGTATAAATTATCACATTGACATAATCTTGCATTTATGTGAAGCTCTGTTGATTTAAACAGGACTCTTACTCAGAAAAAAATACTTCAGTTATATAGGTCTGGGCTGGAGGGCTCAGTTACATAGAACCAGTTGTAGGATGCAGCTTTTTACTGTGTGGAGCTGTAAGAATATGATTTTCTTAAACTTTGCAAATAAATCAACAGAATAAAAGACAATACAAACATCCATCTTTCTCCACCTCACGCTGAAGCAGTACAAAACAAACCTCTGGTATAATGCTGGGCCGGTTACTGTGGTAAAGCTAGAAGCACAGCTTATTTTTCAGCTAACATCAGTTCTGTGTCTGAACTGTCACACATTACTTGCATTAATTCTGTATGACCCTGTCAAGTCTTTTCCCTGCATTTGAAATTATTTAATCTTCATGATTCTGAATGAAGGTAGTGAATGTGAAGTGTGCTTTTTCCACTATCCTACAATGAATTTTAGTAATAGGTACTTCTGAAATTCAGGCAAGTTTGAATATGGCAAGACAAATTCAACTGGTGTAGCAAATGCATCTCCAGCAAAGCTATCTAGAGCTGTTAAATTACAGGAAGTCTGAATTTGGCATTAAAATCTATTATAAACTTGAATTTAAATTAGTCTTCTGTTTACATAGATCTAGTGCATCACTTACGAGAAACCTACACTGTTGCTGAACATCATTTGGTGCAGCTCAGAAAGAGAGCTTAAGTTGATTTAATACACCTTTGCACTTCATTTGATGTTATCAAACCTTGTGCTCCAGTGTTGTCTTTAGAATATACACATTTCTAACATTCATAGACGTTGACTGCCAAATAAGATTTATCATACTATGGATGTCAGCTAATTACACAAGATGATTTTGCAAGCTCACTTCTCCCTGTAGTCACAGAGATCCCCAAAGTGGCAGAGCATTATGGTACTGATGGAAGCAGCTGCAGCAGAAAAACGATCATTAAGAAAAGACATATAATGCATATTTTAAGAAGCCAGGCCTAAACTTCTATAATAAAGAATACTTTATTTCTTTTTTTTTTCCTTCTTTTTTTTTTGATAATATATTAAATGTTCCATGAAAAGGGAAGAAAAAAAAATCCCATGCGAACAACACTACTCTAATGAGTTCATTTTTCTGATACCTTTTTATCCTTAGCTGCCTATGCTCTGGTCAGTATTAGGCTTAATAACTACCTATTATGTAAGTATTTACAGTGTGACTAAAAAGACTTAAAAATAAGTTTCACAGCTGAAAGCTTATTTTTTTTTTCTTAATGCAGTCCCAGAAATCATCTTGATAAATCATCATTTGCTTAACAAGTATTCTTCATAAATTTTTCGCTTTTATATGAGCATGATTTCAAACCCCAAATTATCTCTTTTATTATTTCTCAGTGTTGGCTGCAAATCTGTGATTGCCAACTCGGTTTGTCCATCTCTTCTTCAACCCACCTCTCATGGCAAAGGAATGAAATGGAAAGTCAAGAACCAGTCTCCAATCAACCAGCAAATCATTATGTGCTTTCTACTTCATCTCATCTTTCATTTTGGTCTTTTACTTAAGGTCCTATTGAATTACGTGCAGTGATTTTGATCTGATTACTCCTATTATACTTGCCTACATGCACTCTCTATCAAATTATATAGATATCCTTCTCATTACGGACATATTATGGATATGTGTGTGGCTGAGTTTAAGAGGAGTTGGATAACCTTGCTAATCTGCTACCAATATTTATTTACAAGCTCTATACCCCAATCTACTGCTGCTCAATTGTATCTTGAGAAGGTTATGTTGGAATTATATTTCAGAGCCAGCCAGCTACATGGCCTCTGCTATAGTAGTGCTATGATTGTTTTCCTAAGTTAACATTCTGATTGAATGTGATTGACTTCTGGGAATTCCCCTTACTCTCAGGTTTAAATGAAGAGTTTAAAAGCCTGCAAAGGTGTGAGTCAGTAGAATTTTACACTCACAGTACCTGTAAAACTAGCCACAGTACAGTGGAGGATGGTAAGGAATTCATCTTTTGAGTTAATCTGCTGAAGTGTGCAACTGTGTTATCAGTTTGGTTGTTCCTTCCAGAAATTTTACCTGTAGTCAAGCACTAATGATTGTGAAGGTCTTAATGCCTATGTTATTTTTGGAAGGTCAACTAATCACCAGGAAATGCTGAATCTAAATCTGTCCTCTCTTGAAAATCCATTTCCCTAGTTAGTTTATGTAAGGTGGAAATTCATAGGTACTACAGCTGGTTTCTTATTGTGCAAGTCTAGCATTTCACTGCACCCCATAAGGAATGGGGGTATTTTTAGAACAGAACTCATAATCCTTAACGCAGAAGAGTGTAAAGGCTCATTAGGTGGCTCCCTGTGCTGTTTCCTCCTAATTTCAGAGACTGGGCATTTTAACAGCACCTCTGAGCATATGGCCATATTCTGTCCTGGTTCTCTGCTCAGTAATCCTTCTGGTACCAGTAAAGGTCTCAAACAAAAACTAAAATAGAACCTCTTATCACATGCATTGATACTTTCCCCCTTAATGTTGAAGTTCAGTTTTTGGGTTTTTTTTAATACATTTCTTTCAGCAAAGCCTATGTTACTTGTGGATGAATGGTTGTTCTCTGTAGTTGTAGTTGTTTTTAAACTCCCAATTGTTTTGTTTATAACTGACAGAGTATGTAAAGTACTAAAAGTGTCACAGAAGACAATACTGAAGGTTCTGCTGCTGATCCTTGATGCTGCTTAGTCACATCAATGTCTAAGACACAAAAAATTGTTAATGGGTTTGTAATGTATTCCTACAACTACATCACTCTATTTTTTTAACAGAGCACAAATAGAATATGCACATCTCCAGAAAGGATATAAAAATACATTCAGAATGCTAGATATTACACTATGTGGACACCCCACCCCCCCACCCCCCCCCCTTTCCCCTTTTCTTTGTCTGTTGCAATGTCTAGGACTTTTAGTCTACTTATTTTCTGTTTCTAAAAAAAATCCCAAAACACACTCTTGCTATAAGGAAGAAAATTCAGCAGGGAAGAATCTTGTCCTGTAAGGTACTAAAACAAATAGAAACAGGGAGAATTGTATTCTTGGTTTGAAGTTGCATTTTAATTGCAATTTCTCTTGGTTATATTAGTTTTTAACTTTGTTTGAAGGGGTGATAGGAGCCATTCAAAGTACACTTGAGGAGGGGAAACAATTATTAGCATAGTTAATAATACCATTTGCCATTTGTAATGTGTTTTGATATCTTCTAGTGGGAAGCTAAATGTCTAACAGCTGTATTTATGAGCATTACAATACATTGTGCTAGTATTCAGTGGATAATAAAGAAGTACCAAACAATCCTCCAACTGTTGATGAACAAACACTACTGCTAATAGCAGCAAGAGAAAGCAGAAAAGCCATTATGTCCAAAATGTTATGACTAGGGGCAGAACATAAGCTCTCAGCAAGTCTTGAATCCAGGAGTCTTCCCTTTCACAGAGGTATTTCCCTTACCATGAAATACATAATGTGTTCCTCCTCAGTGGGGACCCCTGAAAATCCAATCACCCAGTTCTTGCAAAATATATCAGGAGGCTTACAAAGAATGTACTACATCCACGATCCCAACTTGGGACAAATTTTCCTTTTGACATTTCTCTGTTACATCAGTCACAGCAATGGTGATACAAATGGAATGACAAGCAGGCTACTTGCCCACCGAAAGGGCCAGGGCCCTGCCAGGGCAGGACAGAAGTTAAGCCAGGTTGAGATGAAAAATGCAAACCCAAACACTCAACTCACTCAGCTGTTACTACTTTCTCCACTGTCTAGTTTTGTTTTTCTCTGATTTTTTTTTTAATACATATTGCAAACACTTGCAGCTGCCTTTCAAAAACCTGCAAGCCTTCTCTGCTCATACCTGCTGATCTGGAGACCCAAATATGGTAGTAAAACTGTGATATAGACTGTTCTTGACTAGAATGGCTAAACATGTTTTGTGGGACAGACTAACCAATAAATGTTGAGGTCTTGGGGAGTTCAGTTCCTCAAGACAGAGCTGCAGAACACTGTCTGACACTGCTAATGGCAACTATTCTTCATTACTGATGAGACTGAATTCTAATGGCTGGTGTTACAGGCATGTCTCTGTTTATAGTTCAGTTACAGTGCTTAGAGGGCAACCTAACCCTATTCCTATTCAGGAATTTTCCTGAAATGAACTACAGCTACAAAGACCTCCACTGTGCTGTACAGAAGCGGTGTTGTATTTGTACTTTGAGACTTTGAATTTCTCCAGTTAGTTATGCCAGTGTAATACTTCTGCCTTCAAATTTGTTACAGTAGAAAGCAATTTCCCCCCACATATGCATATTTAAATTCATATAATTGTTTACTCTCCAAATAAACTGAAGTGGATGAGGCAATAATTACATTACTGCCTCAAAATCTCCCATTCATCAAATCAGCTTTTGAATTCTCAAAAGTTGTTTTCAACTCAGCTTTACTTTATGCTTCCTACTGAACTATTTGAATTGAAAAAAGGACTTTCTGACCCGTTCTCACTTCCCATTTGAAGGCCTGGATGGCGACAGCAGTATGTTAGTAAGTTGTCAACCTGCCCAGATGGTGAATATCCAAGAACGCTAAAAGAGCTTCAGAATAAACAGGCTGATTTGCTAAGAATACACAGTCCTTCATTAAAAACCATTTATGTGCTCAAGAACTGGATGTAACAAATAGCATGTTTATTTTTATAGACCGATCATGGGGTAATCGACAGTTCCAGACTGCATTTATGTCTGGGCAAGTATCTGCAATGGAAGTGTCAAATTCCAGGAGAAAGTAGGTAACTAAACAAGCTGACCAGTGTCCTGCAGTCCTGTATGGCCCTAAAATCCTCTCCCTCTGTGGTTTGAAAGGCACACAAAGACCTGCTTCCCCCCTCCCCTGCCCTGCAGGCGTGAAGGGTGGGGAGCACAGGGCCCTTCCGGCACGGGGGTGCCTGTGCAGTGCCCGCGCTGGGATCGGGCTGGGATTGGCTGTGGTCTTCACGCCTAGGCAGTGCTAACTCTGCTCTTTGTCTAGGGAGGGTATAAATGTTGGGGGACTTCCCGCCTTGGGGTTCCCGCCTTAGAGTTCACCCTGCCTGGGAGTTCGTGCCCGCCTGAGAGTTCTCCCCCCTCGCCTGGATAGGCTCTGCAGAAGGAGCCCCTGGCACTCTGCTCCGAAGGAGGCTTCCCACCATTAGCACCCTTTAAGCAGGCTCAATAGGCCTTAACGACCCTCCAACTGCCTCTGAAAGGGAACCCGAGGGGACAAGCAGCTGGACTGCCCTTCTTTCAGCCAGCCCGCCTGTAAGTAACTTGGCTCAGCTTTATTATTAAGTGGGAAACGCCATAATTTAATAGCTAAAGCCTTTTCCAACTTCTGACTTCCAAAGAGTCGAAATACCTATGGTATCCTTGTAGATCTTCTCAAACGAAACTGAATCTGCTAATTCAAACTAAATTCATTTCTGTATACAGTTCTGGGGGCAGGTTTTTGGGAAATAAAATAATGCTGTTTTTACATAAAAATCCCTGCCTCGGCCACATTAATTCCCTGCCTCCACAACACCACTCAAGTTCAGGGTCCAGAAATGCAAAATACTATACATAGGTAGAGAAACATTCACAAGGTTTAAAATTAGCAGTGAAGAAAGGCAACTTGATGCTATTGTAAACAACTCAGCAAGACACTGATCTCAATGCACAGGTACAGGAAAAAGCAAGTAAGGTTACAACGAGGCTGGTGAGAGGCCTCGAGCACAAGCCCTACGAGGAGAGGCTGAGGGAGCTGGGATTGTTTAGCCTGGAGAAGAGGAGGCTCAGGGGTGACCTTATTGCTGTCTACAACTACCTGAGGGGTGGTTGTGGCCAGGAGGAGGTTGCTCTCTTCTCTCAGATGGCCAGCAGCTACGTCAGGGGAAATTTAGGCTCGAGGTGAGGAGAAAGTTCTTCACTGAGAGAGTCATTGGACACTGGAATGGGCTGCCCAGGGAGGTGGTGGAGTCACTGTCCCTGGGGCTGTTCAAGGCAAGGTTGGACGTGGCACTTGGTGCCATGGTCTGGCCTTGAGCTCTGTGGTAAAGGGTTGGACTTGATGATCTGTGAGGTCTCTTCCAACCTTGGTGATACTGTGATAACGTGCAGGGCAGTAGGGAGAATGCAACGCTACATGTTACAGCAAATCAATGCTGTTGCCTTTTCTGAGGTACTGCATGCAGTACTAATGTGGCCATCTGAAAGCACAAGCTACAGAATGATTAAGGACTCAGATAAATGTGGAAAAACTCACTGAAAGTGTGGAACAAGATGGCATGACTTTAGTGAATACCAAGTCAAACCAAAATGCTTTTCAACCTAAATTACACTGTGGCATTCATTGTAATAGACAGTTGCTGATAACATGGATGTGGCATTCAGAAAACAGTAGAAGACAAACAAATCACATTAAAATATTTTATACTTCCTTTTTTAGTACTTAAAAATAATTTCTAGTTATTAGGGAAGAGGAGATTCTTTGCATTTCTGCCAGAAGCATCTATCTGTTGCCACTTTGGACAAGGAGACAGCCAAGCAGCTGGATAATGAATGTGCATTGTGTGTGGCATTTCCTATTTTCAGTCCTTGAGACAAACTGCTCAGAAATGAGCTCCACTTTGTTGCCAAGGTTCACAAAATAAAATATATAAGGTGTTCATATGAATTGGCTGTTCAGGAGTATTTACAATACTGAGAAAATGGCACTGAACAAACCTGGAAGATACTGGCAAGATACGTTTTCAGGATGTCAACAATCAGAAAATTTTGGCAAACAAGTGTTTGAAAATGTAATTGCACAATATTGGTTGGCCTCAGCTATGTAAGTCCTGACAAGATATAGGCTCCCTTGGGAAGAATTCAGTCTTTTTATAAGCCTATTATTATGACTTGAATATTAGAGCTGTAGAAATATTAGTTGCAAAATACCTTCTGATTAACCAGCTAATAGTGTTGTCTGTGAGGGAGTAATTTCTAAAACACAAGACCAGATAGCAAATTTGGGGGAAAAAAAAACAAAAAACCAAACCCAAACACCAAAAACATCAAACAACTCCAAGTTTTACAATTTCCAAGTAACAGTGAAATTTGACAATCTCATCCTGCTCCTTTTTATCCTACATATACAACAACATACTGATAACACCCTTTCAGGAAAAACACCAGCAACTATATTGCTCCAGAGTGTGAAACAAAAGAAGAAAAAGGACAAAGCTGGAACAAAACCAGGTTTGTAGTCAGGAAATCTGGCTGGTTTTGTGAAAGTTTAACTGCACCTGAGAATGGCTAAATTTTCTGATATATAGAACACTACTGAAAAGAGAATGTCCTTTCAATGTTTACATGTGAAGGCATTAGCTACCTGGAAACACCAATAAAAAGCCACTACTTTTAAATCATCCATATGCACTGACATTATTCCAGTCTTAAACCCAATCTCTCATTTTCCTCAGCATTATTTAAGACAAGAATAACTCCTTCAAACAAAACTCACTTCAAGGCTGAGACCAAGAGTAAACACCTGGTACAGTTGCTAGGAAGGCTCAGCCTTTCTATACAGGGTTCTGGAGTACAAAAAACTGCAACAGCAGTATGATGATCATATTGTATTAGCTTGAACCAAACAGGAAATGGATGTTTCTTCCAGAATTACAATTCATTTCAGAATTTCTCTATAGGTATTTTGAGAGCAGTGACACTATTGAATCACAGAATCACAGAAACAGTCAGGGTGTAAAAGACCTTCAGGATCACCAAGCCCAACAGATAACCCCACTCTACAAAATTCACCCTAAAACGTATCCCCAGGCACCACATCCAAGTGACTTTTAAACACATCCTTCTCAGAGTAAGAAAAAAGGGAGATAATTTCAACTGCTTCTCAGAAAAAACTACTGTTGGGGTGGTTGTGACCTGTCTAAAAGGTATGCATAAATGTAATTAGGTACAATTGCAAAATAATCAGTTAATTCAATTACATGAACAGTAAAATGTGATAGTGAAGACTATCACAAATCAACTATGTTAAAGTAATATCACTACATACAATTAGAGTTCTCTTAAGCCATCAGATTGCAAAAGTCTGTTTCCCTGCCTGAAAGTACCTTGTAAGCCCTCCTTGTGCCTGCACAAGGAATGGGCAGACCAGATGCTGCCCTTGGAAGAAGAGAACAAGCTCCATGTGTGCCTCAGTAGAGATAATTTCCTTGAAGTACAACCACATACCAGAGGCACTCCTCTCAGAGACAAGGACAACTCAGCAGGGTCTTGAGGATACCAGCTCTTGCATTTTAAAACATTCCCAGTTTCCTGGTATTTCAGAGGGAGTCATCAGCTTGAGTGCGTGTCATCAAACCCAAGCTCACTTAAGGTCCACTTGTTTGGGAGCCAGGAACAGATTGCAAAGATCAGCACACTCTGCAAAAGCTTGGTCAGCCCATTCCTAAGGGGCTGCCACACTGGCACTACTAGCATGATTTGAGCTAGCTGAGGTTACAAGGACATAAAAATAACCATTCAGAGTCAGACCAGGGTTCATGTGCTCCAAAGTCCTGCCTACTTCGCCAGAAGCAATGTTTATTAAAAAAAAAAGGGGGGGAGAAAAGAGTATGGGAAATACAGCACAATGATTTCCCAGGACAACCTCTCAGCCTCCAGTAAGGAAGGAATAAAGCCATATTTCCTGCTGTAAGGAGCACTTTTGTGGATAGCAAAATGCCTAGAATCAGTACATTCTGCATGCAAGACAGCAGCAGGGTTTTTTTTTCTATAATGAGGAAAGCTGGTCTGCATTGCAGCTCCTGGAGGTAATGAAGGAGCACTAACTTCACTTAAAAAATAGTTTAAACAAAAAAAGACCCCATCTGTATCTGTGACTGATAAATGGAAAGGGGTTTAAAACCTGTGTTGCAAGGTTTTCCTTCCATAAAAATAACAGTTAGGGTTGCACTTCTGATTACTCCCCTTCAAACATACCAGTGCAAGCAATTTGAGAGGAGCAGACACTGCACTAGCTCGTCACAAGAAGATGAGAAGTGCATGGGCTGAGTGATGTTACTGTTTTATATATGTCATGTTTATAGAAACAGAGATATTTTATATAAGTAACATATCATCCATAAATATATATGTATGTATGGTGGGGTCCCAATACACTAATACTCATCCATTGCCTGTGGCAAGGTTATGTACCTTGTATGTAATTTTGGTTCTGGGGAAAAGCATAAGCCAAGGAAGAATAATGTCTTTCAAGTAAGGCATGTAAATAAATGCTTAATAATTCATAGGAACTTCAAGTAAGGAAGTTTCCCCCTTCCTGCCCAGCAAAGCAGCCCCAGGCAGAGAGCTTACAGAATAGGAAAGATACTGTGTAAAAGGCAAGAAATGCAGCTGATAGAAAAAGCTCCATCCCCTTCAACACAGATAAACCACACAATCGGTCATTTCTATTGCTGCAAAAAATCAGTTAAGGTGACAGTGAAAAAAATACAATTGAATGAATTATCTTCCTTTAATAGCCACAAATGCCATCATAGAACAAAACAAAACAAGCAGAAATGATCGACTGCAACTGTGTGTGACTGTGGCAACTGTGGACTTCCCTCCACTCCTCCTTGGGAGCTCTAACGCTCAGGCTGTACTTCTACCCAATTTTTGTACTGTACTGCTTGCCAGAGAAGAAATCTGGCAAATCACCATGACCTTTAAAGTTATGTAATTTTTAAAAATTTCTCCTTTTCTTCTCACCATAGTCCTGGCTGCTCTGAAGAAGAAAGAAAACATTTCTCTTCTGCAACTAAGTCTCTAAGTAATATAGAAAGAGCGTGTATTTCATGGTTAACATTATTTCTATTCAAGCACGTTGCAGAATGATAACTGACACCTGCTCTCTACTCCTGTTTTCTCTATCTATAGTTCAAAGAATATCTGCCCTTCCCTCTTCCAAGACCTTTAGTTTTGGCAGCTGTGTTGAACAAGCTCATATAGGGATCTCTGCTGTACCTAGGTGTCAATTTGCACTAAATGACAGGACACATTACTAGGCAATTTCCAGTAACTCTTTCAATGAAAATGGGGGGACACACACACCACTAATGTTATCCAAATTGCCAAACATGGGTTTTTTTTCTGAAATATCCAGAAATTGGGATGGATTTTGGAAATAATTTTAAATTAAAAAGATGTTTGGGGCTGAAAATATCTAAATTTAAGCAACTACTGGGAGGATATACTTCCCAGGAGAAATATCCACCCAGGGCAATCCATAATTAAATGCTAGCATGATCATTTCTTCTGGTCTATATATCAAATGCCACCAATGTTTGCCTTGTTTTTTCTTTCCTTGGTTTTTTTTCCCCTCCTTTTTTTCCCTTTTTTTTTTTCTGAATTCCTTCTTCATTTTCTCGTATTTTCTTTTTGTTCACTGTGCATCTCTGTTTGAATCAAGTGATCTTACTCTTTATGAGTAAAGAGTTATTAAAGGGGGAAAGAGCTTTAGTTAGTTTTATGGCTAATCTCATAATAAATCTCATTCCTATCAACAGTACTTACACATCAGATCAGAAGTACAGTAAGGGAAAGGGAACATGCCAAGAGTGCATGCTCTTTGTTTCTTAAATGGCCCCAATAAACAACTGGAAAAGGAACTATGAGAGTTATCGTGTTACAGGTAAACTGCATTCCTCTAGTATATATAAAAAATAATTATATACACTTTCCTTGAAAAATCAAGTGAGGACTCAGGTACACTCAACCAGGTCTCATTAAAACACCACCCACATTTCTTTAGCCAGAAAGGAGATTTTCTTCCAAACTCAAGCTTTCACATTGGTTACTTTGCCAAGTTTATATTCAAAACATTATTTTCCTAAAGATATAGAAGTAATAGTCTTGACAATATATGTTTTATCAAGCACTGCTAGTTTGAAATGTGGGAATTCTGTTCATTAATTTCACTGTCTCACAGTATCAATTAAGTACATAAACACAAGAGTAAGCACGTGAGATACACCTGAGACAGAAACATGTTTACCAATAAAATAGTCCTTTCATTGAGATAACTCACTTAAGTTTTGCCTTTTTCAGCATAGCATACTTGTTAATTGATAACAACAACCTGTAAAACTTTACTGCAGTAAGACAAGTGCTACTCTTTCCTCTGAAATCACAGCAAATAACCCATCATGCTTTACAAACCTTACAGTGCTTTGGCCTGTGGCAAATGCAGTTATGATCAACAATACTACTATTACTGTTAATTTTCTTGTCTACCAGTGAACTACTAAAGTTCACTCTGTTGGTTCACTCAGATGTTTATGTTCTACGGTGGACACAAAAAGAAATTGTTAAGATAATTAAATAAAAGACTTCTGTTGGTTTTTTTTTTGTCCAAGATGTATCAGAATAATAGCCTTTTCTACATGCTTAAAAATAGCTTTTAATTGACAGAATATTTGAAATTTAAAGATCACCACCTAGAGGCAAAAATTCTTCTGAAGCTTATGCCAAATACAAGAAAGGAAACACTAAGCTTACAGTGTTTGGTGCACATTAACAACTATTTTTAATTTATCCTCCCATGAATACTAGCCACAGAGACTTGATTGCTTAGCAAACAGTGTAGCTAAGCCATCTGAGGATAGAAGCAATGCTGTATGACCTTTATGTGACTAAAATCAGCTGAGCAGCACACCTTTAATACTGGATTAACAAATAACAGAAGTAGAATTTCAATAATGCCCTGTTTATCTGCTATTTTTCATTTATTTGGAAGTAAAAAGAAATAAAAAACCTTTCATTCTGAAAAGTCACAGAAACTTTCTGTTTCATCTGCTTCTTACTGCTACTCAAACGTACTCAATACTTTCAGTTTCCTGAACAGCAACTGGTAATAGTGAACAATGCAGTGAAAAAGAGCCCCAGCATTTCTCCATTATATTGGCCTTAATTGTGGGATTCCCTATTGTTATGATGTTTGAGCCTATCCCTGTTTAGTGTAGTACTATTCAGCACATCCGCCAACTCAGGAGGAAGAAAATTGTGATACTCTGAACACACTTTTTGACATAAGATCAAACATTTGTTCAACAGTCATATAAGCACACGTGGGAGCAACGTGTGGTGATGACAAAACTGAGTGTCATTTACCATCCACTTTAGCAAGAAACCTGAAAAATATGGGTCTCTTTTAGCACATGAGATGGACATAAAAATCCCTAAGACTGCACTGAAACTTTGATGGAGGAGAAGCAGCTCATATAGCCCACATCTTCCTGAGCTGCAAGACTACAAAGGACTCATTCATGGTAAATTATTTTTTTTTTACTCTGATGAGGGCTATTGAACACTAAAGTGTGTTGCCCAGGGAGGTGGTGCAGTCTCTGTCCTTGAAGATATTAAAACCCCAAGACACACAGTCCTGAACTCTACCTGACCCTGCTTTGAACAGAGGGATGTGGACTAGGCAATCTTTCAGAGCACTAGTGTGCCCATCAACCTCAGCTATTCTGTGATTCCCAAACAACTCTGGGTTGACCAGAAGTTTGAATGAATGACCAGGACAGTGAAACTCCTTGGTGCTGCAACAGTCATCTGTTTTATGGCATTCAGGTGCAGAGGTAAATGGTTATTACAATGCACTTAAGAGTTGGATCCATTTCAGAATAATTATCTTTTTCTTTTCTTAAACATTTTAATCATCACAGTATCACAGTATCACAGTATTATTAGGATTGGAAGAGACCTCACAGATCATCAAGTCCACCCCTTTACCACAGAGCTCAAGGCTAGACCATGGCACCAAGTGCCACGTCCAACCTTGCCTTGAAGTGCCCCAGGGATGGCGACTCCACCACCTCCCCAGGCAGCCCATTCCAGTGTCCAATGACTCTCTCAGTGAAGAACTTTCTCCTCACCTCCAGCCTAAATCTCCCCTGGCACAGCCTGAGGCTGTGTCCTCTCGTTCTGGTGCTGGCCACCTGAGAGAAGAGAGCAACCTCCTGGCCACAACCACCCCTCAGGTAGTTGTAGACAGCAATAAGGTCTCCCCTGAGCCTCCTCTTCTCCAGGCTAAACAATCCCAGCTCCCTCAGCCTCTCCTCATAGGGCTGTGCTTAAGGCCTCTCACCAGCCTCGTCGCCCTTCTCTGGACACGCTCAAGCATCTCAATGTCCCTTCTAAACTGGGGGGCCCAGAACTGAACACAGCACTCAAGGTGAGGTCTAACCAGTGCAGAGTACAGGGGCAGAATGACCTCCCTGCTCCTGCTGACCACACCATTCCTGATGCAGGCCAGGATGCCACTGGCTCTCTTGGCCACCTGGGCACACTGCTGACTCATGTTCAGGTGGGTATCAATCAGCACCCCCAGATCCCTCTCTGTCTGGCTGCTCTCCAGCCACTCCGACCCCAGCCTGTATCTCTGCATGGGGGTTGTTGTGGCCAAAGTGCAGCACCCTGCACTTGGAGCTATTGAATGCCATCCCATTGGACTCTGCCCATCTGTCCAGGCAGTCAAGGTCCCGCTGCAGAGCCCTTCTGCCCTCCAACCCAGTCACATCTGCCCCCAGCTTAGTGTCATCTGCAAACTTGCTGATGACTGACTCCATGCCTTCATCCAGATCATCTATGAAGATGTTAAAGAGGATGAGGCCCAGCACTGATCCCTGAGGGACACCACTAGTGACTGGCCGCCAGCTGGATGTGGCACCATTCACCACCACTCTCTGGGCTCGTCCCTCCAGCCAGTTCCTAACCCAGCACAGAGTGTTGCCATCCAAGCCGTGGGCTGACAGCTTAGCCAGCAGTTTGCTGTGGGGGACAGTGTCAAAGGCCTTGCTGAAGTCCAGATAGACCACATCCACAGGCCTCCCCACATCCACCAAGCGGGTCAACTGATCATAGAAGGAGATCAGGTTGGAGAGGCAGGATCTGCCCTTCCTAAACCCATGCTGGCTGGACCTGAGCCCTTTGCCATCCCTCAGGTGCGCTCTTATCACCCCCAAGATAACCTGCTCCATCAGTTTCCCTGGCACTGAGGTCAGGCTGACAGGTCTGTAGTTCCCAGGTTCCTCCATCCAACCCTTCTTGTGGATGGGGACCACGTTGGCCATTTTCCAGTCTCCTGGGACCTCTCCGGTGAGCCAGGACTGCTGGAAAATGATGGAGAGTGGCTTGGCCAGCTCAGCTGCCAGCTCTCTCAGCACCCTGGGATGGATCCCATCTGGTCCCATGGACTTGTGGGTGTCCAGATGGCTCAGCAGGTCCTGAACTAATTCTTCATGAATTTCCAGGGAAACACACCACTCCCTGACCCCATCCCCCAGTTCAAGAGGCCACTTGCCTTGAACTCCTCCCTCCTTACTGTTGAAAACTGAGGCGAAGAAGGCATTCAGGACCTCAGCCTTTTCTTCGTCATCAGTTATAGTATTCCCCTCCTGGTCCAGTAAGGAGTGGAGGCTCTTCTTGCCCTTCCTTTTAGTGTTGATAAATTTATAAAAGTGCTTTTTGTTATCCTTCACGGAAGTGGCCAGCCTAAATTCTAGCTGGGCCTTAGCCTCTCTAATTTTTCTCCTGCATAATCTGGCTACCTCCTTAAACACGTCAGGAGAAGCCTTCCCCTCCTTCCAGAGGTGATACACCCTCTTTTTTCCCCCCAATTCCTTCAAGAGCTGTTTGCTCATCCAGGCTGGTCGCCTTTCCCACTGGCTTGTCTTTCGGCACATGGCAACTGCCAGCTCCTGTGCCTTCAAGAGCTGTTTAAAGTAGGTCCAACCATCCTGGACCCCCTTGTTTTTAAGGATTGCTGCCCAGGGGACTTTGGAAATAAGTTTCTTAAGCAAATTAAAGTTTGCCCTCCGAAAGTCCAAGGTGTAGGTTTTGTTGTAGTGCCTCCCTACCTCCCTGCATATCGAAAACTCCACTATCTCGTGATCACTACCACCCCAGGCAGCCTCCCACTGTCACATCTCCTACCAGCCCTTCTCTGTTGGAGAGCAGCAGGTCAAGCTGAGCTTGACCCCTAGTAGGCTCACTTAACAGCTGGGTGTTACTTCCTTTGCACTAGCCTGTAATAGTTTTAATGAATATACTGCTAGTCAACTTAAATTTTAAGATCTTAAAAGTGGTTTTACAGAATTAGCATTTTTTACAGAATAAAACTCATCAGTGCAGATTGCTGGTTTGATTTAAATCTACTATATTAATAGCTTAAGCAGTACATGATTGCTCTGGCACAACTATGTTAGATGAACCTGGGATAAAAGTCACCAGGGTGTTCCACGTGCAGTACCCAGGAATCCAGCCTGCTGGGTTTTATGCCTGTGCTCCTCAGAGCCCTTAGTGCTGCCCTTGGATAAGGCAAGACAGGGCTAGTTCAGTTCCAAGGTTCCCTGGGTTTATATTATTTAGTTCTCACTAAACCTCCAAGAGGCAGCAATGCTTCAAAAAGCTTATTAGGATATCTCGGCAGTGGATAAAAGAAATTATGTGATAGAGGATAAAGTTCTTATAATCTCATAGAAAACTCCCACGATTCTCCACAAAACTCATGTAATTGCTTTGTCACTTGGGCTTAAGCCACTCTGAGGAGCTGGAGACAGCACTTTTAGGGAGGGAGATAGAAACCAAACACCAAAGGATCCCTCACCAGGCACACAAACCCAGGCCTCATTACTCATTACAGTATTTTATAGGTCCTTGACAGGCCTGTACCTCAATCTGTGATGATGCATTGGCTTGTTCTTGGCTTTTATAATGAAAAAAATCTGTCTTCCTAAATTTTGGGTGAGGATGAGAACACTCTGTCTTTGGAAAGAGTAAGCCAAGAAAACTCACTGAGTGGAGAATGGCAACTAGGCAGGAGAAGGTGACTTCCTCTCTCCACTTAGGATATTATGGAAAACAGAAAAAATACCTTTCTAGCTGGTGTTGCAGTTTAAATTTAATTGTCAAACTGAGCAAATTCACGAAAGCTTTTTCTTCCAGACTTCAGAATCAGACAAGATACTATAAGAGGTCCTTTGTGCCCTACTGTTGGTTGCCAGATGTTATTGTGCTGGAGAAAAGAAGAGCTAGTTCTGAGCACAGTATTAGACAGATGAGGCTTAATCTGTACTTGAAAGGGCTGCAGAAAACACTGACCTGTCACATTATGCAGCTATTTAATTTTCCAATCTAGGGCAGCATGACTGCAAATTACATTTGCCTACTGGACAGTTTGATCAGCTGTAACTGCTTTGTCATTTTGGAAGCACTCTCCTTACTCAAAGAAGAGGGTTGTACTTTACAAGCAGAACGTGGAAGCTCTCAAGATGAGACAAGTCTGACAGTTCAATCAAGAGCAAATAGAACACTTTATGTATCTTGGCAAAAACAAACACAGCCCTTAGATGTTCCCCAGATGAGGGGGGCATGGCAGGGGTTGCTCAAGTCTCTTTGAAACTCTCTACAGCACATTATTTGACACAAAAAACTTTGCGTTTTCATAGGGACAATATTATAAAATAAATACATCGTCTGCATATTTTAACAAAATACATAAATAAATAGCCATAAATGGTAAGAACTCACTGAATTTTGTTCTATCTCTGTACTGTGGTGCTGGTTTTCTTCGCTGAAGACTCCAATTAGCTGTCTCTGCTGTTCCCGACTAGAGAGATAACTCACCTAGTGATTGTAAGACAGGCATTTTTCTGCGTGTGTGCAATCTGTAAGCTTGCTTCATGCTTGCTAGCCACGGGCTGTGGTGGCTCTCCCTTCTATAGAGCTGCAGGATTGCCACTGCCAGATGGCTGGTGAGAGGCAGAATCTCCACTTCTGTCTTTCACCAAAAGTTCTCTAGGGGAGGACAGCTTGAACTGTGTTGACAAATCATGGAACCCGTGATCTGTAAAAGCTGCCTTGGGCTGCCTTGTTTCTTTGCACATTCCTATCTAAATCAAATCAAAACCAGAGGAACAGGAAAGTGCATCAGGCAAAAGTTTGCACCTTGGGTTTCTTGGGCTGCCATGTATATTTGCACCTTCCTCTCTAAATTAAATCAAAACCAGAGGAACAGGGAAGTGCATCAGGCAAAAGTAACTTAATTAAAGGGGCCTGTCTGGGAAATTTTGCTGGCTTAATTCTCCAATTTGTAGGACATGCAGCTGCCATCACATCTCTGCAGAAGCAAGACTTAGCAGAGCTTTCAGTATAGACTTTGTAGAGGACTAACCTCCTGATTAGGTTATGCTAACTGATAGAAGCTTTAATAAAAGCAGTTCATAACCAGTGCAGCAGATTTATTTTTTCTTGGTTTATAGGAAGAGGAGTTCCCATAATGTGAATCTTTACAAAGAATTAATCCTGATTTAAACTCAAACTTGTTAATTGATTTATCTTTTTAAGTAATTGATGTAACACATCTAATTTTTAGTTAAGAATAGTTTCTGAAATATTTCTGGTCATATTAATCAAATGCTAGCTGTGATATAATGAAATACTTATGGCCTCTGGTGGATTAGCATGGACTATAAAATGTGCTAAATCAGAGACAAGAAATGCTTGAAATAGCTTTTATGAGGTAGCTTTAGAGAAACCTTAAAATAGTTTCTGTGAAATAGTTTGTATTAACCACTTAGTACTCTGCTAAAGTTACAGACCATATTTCCCCTTGCTAAGTACACAAACATGAATTAATTTATGCAGCCAAAAATTAGTATGAGCACACATCTCTTTTCTGAATGGAGATTACTCCCTGTTTTAATTATTAACCACAGCTCTACTTGCTCTAAAGGAAAGAATTTTAGCATTTTAAATTTATTATGCATCTTTTTCCCTGCACTCTTTCATGGATAAGGAAAAGGGGCTACTCTTGTTTCTTTCAACCCTTTTTCGTGTTTTCCCTGCCCAAGGACACAGACAACATTATCTTTTTTTGAAGGAAAACATGCCACAATAAGGTCGTTAAATGACTTCTGTACCTACTAACAATCCTGCAAGGCTTCTCACATGCACGCAGAATGACTAAATCGCCCATCGGGTTCCCATCTCCATTGTGGCCTCTATGAACACAGCTGCTGCAGACAGCAGCTTTTCCAGGGAGATGCTGCCGCTGCTGACACGGCAATTAAATGTTAATTACAGTATCACAGTATCACAGTATCATCAGGGTTGGAAGAGACCTCACAGATCATCAAGTCCAACTCTTTACCACAGAGCTCAAGGCCAGACCATGGCACCAAGTGCCACGTCCAACCTTGCCTTGAACAGCCCCAGGGACGGCGACTCCACCACCTCCCCGGGCAGCCCATTCCAGTGTCCAATGACTCTCTCAGTGAAGAACTTTCTCCTCACCTCCAGCCTAAATCTCCCCTGGCACAGCCTGAGGCTGTGTCCTCTCGTTCTGGCACTGGCCACCTGAGAGAAGAGAGCAACCTCCTCCTGGCCACAACCACCCTTCAGGTAGTTGTAGACAGCAATAAGGTCACCCCTGAGCCTCCTCTTCTCCAGGCTAAACAATCCCAGCTCCCTCAGCCTCTCCTCACAGGGCTGTGCTCAAGGCCTCTCACCAGCCTCGTCGCCCTTCTCTGGACACGCTGAAGCATCTCAATGTCCCTCCTAAACTGGGGGGCCCAGAACTGAACACAGTACTCAAGGTGTGGTCTAACCAGTGCAGAGTACAGGGGCAGAATGACCTCCCTGCTCCTGCTGACCACACCATTCCTGATGCAGGCCAGGATGCCACTGGCTCTCTTGGCCACCTGGGCACACTGCTGGCTCATGTTCAGGCGGGTATCAATCAGCACCCCCAGATCCCTCTATGTCTGGCTGCTCTCCAGCCACTCCGACCCCAGCCTGTATCTCTGCATGGGGTTGTTGTGGCCAAAGTGCAGCACCCTGCACTTGGAGCTATTGAATGCCATCCCATTGGACTCTGCCCATCTGTCCAGGCGGTCAAGGTCCCGCTGCAGAGCCCTTCTGCCTTCCAGCCCAGTCACATCTGCCCCCAGCTTAGTGTCATCTGCAAACTTGCTGATGACTGACTCCATGCCCTCATCCAGATCATCTATGAAGATGTTAAAGAGGATGTGGCCCAGCACAGATCCCTGAGGGACACCACTAGTGACTGGCCGCCAGCTGGATGTGGCACCATTCACCACCACTCTCTGGGCTCGCCCCTCCAGCCAGTTCCTAACCCAGCACAGAGTGTTGCCATCCAAGCCATGGGCTGACAGCTTAGCCAGCAGTTTGCTGTGGGGGACAGTGTCAAAGGCCTTGCTGAAGTCCAGATAGACCACATCCACAGGCCTCCCCACATCCACCAAGTGGGTCACCTGATCATAGATGGAGATCAGGTTAGAAAGGCAGGATCTGCCCTTCCTAAACCCATGCTGGCTGGACCTGAGCCCTTTGCCCTCCCTCAGGTGCGCTCTTATCACCCTCAAGATAACCTGCTCCATCAGTTTCCCTGGCACTGAGGTCAGGCTGAATTGCCCCACTGAAGGAAAGCCGAGCTATATGATTTGGAGCGGCGATTGGGCCAGTAGGATTTCGAGCTGTGACGACTCAGAACATGGAAAAGCTGTAATGTAAGCTCAATTATCTAGGTAGAGCTTCTGCCCCAGCAAACTGAGCCCGCACTGTGAACTAAGAGTCCCGTCTACAGTAACTGCTATTTTATTTCAGGCGCTTAGATGACGCAACACTGTCCCTAAAATACTTCCCGTCATGGCTTTCCGCAGTTTACTTCCTTGGAAGCGCAGCGCCGCACAAAGTTGCCATGAGCAGCCGCGGCCTGAGCCGCCCAGCCCGGGCCCTGGCACCTCCGAGCATCCCCACCACGTGGCGGTTCTGCTCCGCTCTCCTCTCCGGCGAGATGAGAGGTCCCCCTCCCGAGGCACGGCAGCCTCACTCCTCCCAGCTCAGGCACGGCCCAGGACCCCCTCCCGGGCCCTGTCCCGCTCAGGGCGCCACCGCGGACTGGGGGGACGCCAGGGAGCGACGGGCACGGTGCTCTCTCCTCTCTCGGGAGGGGCGTTTGGCTCTAACGGGCTTTCAGGCAGCTATCCGCCCTGAAAAGGCAACTGCCAACTCTCCTGCTTCCAGACAGCGCCCGAACCAGAACCGGCGGGAGTGTCCAACCCGCGATCTACCACAGCCCCACAGCGCCGTACATCCGTAGGATGAATTAAATAAATGAATAAATTTAAGAAAAAAAAGAAAGGGGAAAAGGGGGGGGGATAAAGGGGGGGGGGGGGGGGGGGGGGGGGGGAAGGGGGGGAGCAGCCGGGCAGCGCTGGGCGGTGGCACCGCATGCGCAAGAGGCCAGGTGCCTGCCGGCTTGAGGAGCCGGTAGCATCGCCCGCAGAACGGCGTCCTCATGGTGCTGTGTCAGAGTGGTGAGGCCGCCGCCGTTTCGGCAGCGGGCGGGGAGGAAACAGAAGTGCCGCCGAGCCAGGAGGACAGTGCGGGTACGAGGCAGCCTTGCCTGTGCCCGGCGGCCGGCGTGGAGGCGGCAGTCGCTGAAGAGCGCCGCGTTTGTGGCTGCTGTTCGGGCTTGCCCTGGCCGCGCTGCTGCAAGGCACCTGGTGAGGAGGGGGAGACTATTAAGCGGGGCAGGGGGGACAGCGCCCTTCTGGCTGGGCTACCTGCTCTCGGGGTGACAGTGCCGGCGTGGCGGAGGAAGAGGAAGCGGCCCCGAGCGCACCGGAGCTCTTTGCACATGGGCGGCGGGGCGCGGAGTCAACTCGGGCAGCCGCAGAGGGCGCCTGGCACCTGTGCCCGTCCTGGCTCAGCCTCGCTGCCTCCGAGCTGTCTCCGCCTGTGGTGGCTCACACCTGCTATCTGGCGGGGAGCTGCGGGCCCCCTGCGAGCCTATTCGGCGTCGCCCTCTTCCTCCCCGCTACACTTCACCAGACAAGCCGGGCGCTAGTGAAGAAAGCGAGTGCAGGGGCAGGCACGACCTCCTCACCAAGGTGCTGGCCCTTGTGCTTGTGTGCGTGGCTCGGCTCGGCCGGACCCCCGGTGCCCGGTGCTCCCCATCCCGAAGCACGCTGAGCTCTCTGGCCTCGCCGATCCCGTACCGCTCACTCCTGTCCCCAGTGACGGCTGCTGCGATTATCTCTCGGTGAAACAGTGCTTCCTGTTGTCAAGAGTTTTAAAGTTAGAATTCACAGCTTTGGGTAAACGGAGATGCCATCTAGCAGTGTGAACTTCTGGCACCGTAAATGTGTTGAGAAGGGACACTGAGTGCTGTTCATTAAGTTAGTATACTTGCAGCTATGACTTCTTGCCGTGTGAGTGTACTCTTTATTTTACTCTAACCCCTGCTTAATCCACTGTACTTTACCAGTGACATTCGTATCGGTGTCACTTCCGAGTCCAACCTCGGGAAAAGAAACTAATTGAAATCCTGAGAAACTTGGATTTGTTCAACAATATTTTTTTTTTAAATATTTTAAAAATAATTTTGGTAGTCTATTTAGAAAAAGTGTTAACTGAGTCAACGGCTGAACTTTATGAATCATGCATGATCTTGTGTGCATGACCACAATTAGTTCATACACTGTGCACCTGGCACTTTTTGAAGTCTCTCAGAGAGCTATTCCTATGTTATGAAGAATGACTCGCCCTCTTCTGGCTTTCTTGAAGGTCTGAGATAGTAATCTTCTTACTGACCCTCTCCATAGCTGGTACTCTTCACCTTCTGCTACTATTCTCAAGACGCATGTATGATTACTTCACTGTATGCATTTTGCAAGGACAAAAACTGTTTGCAAGAAAGCATGACAGTAAAATGCAAACAAAAACAGTTTACACAGAAAGTGGTGTGCAACAGGAGGCATTTGACTAGCACTTAAAACAGGAGTAGAAGATTGAAAGCCTTTCAAGCGGAGATGGCTGGAGAATAAGATCGTAAAGCCAAATGTCAAATATGTAGCCAGTGAGTAAAGAGGGCTTGTAACTTGGATGCTACTTGAAACTGCTTTATTTTCAGACATAGAGTTGGGCTAGTGGTGGGGTGGGAATGTTGTTATAACCTAACTTCTCCTTACCACATATTTTGAAATATGTATTCTTCAGAACTGCAATTTCTGGTTTTGGTGGAAGAACTTGTACCATTTTATTTTACAAAGGAAATTAGACGTTTTCTCATTTCACTGAGCACATGCTTTGGCAAGATGAGATGTTGATGGTTTAAACACTAGTATTACAAGATAGTATTCTGATAGGCTTGTTATAACTGGGTAAATAAATGAGTTCCTTCTGGTTTGTCTTTATTCCTTCAAATACCAAGCTTAGTTCCAGGTATTAGATACTTTCAGCTTGCTTTTATTTAATTTGACTGTTTTTCCATTTCAACACTTCCATTATTTAGATTGGCTTTGTTCTGTAGTAATCGGGCGAGCTATCACGCCTGAAATCAAAGTTAATAGTTTTGTTTGTGCAGTGTTGGTCCATAAGCCAGCCTGGGTTTGGACTTCCCATTTCAGTTATAGGCCAGTTTGATTCCTTTTGCTTTAATATTAAAGACACTATTGATGTTGTAGTTCTGTCACATGGCTTTGAATTCGGCCATTGTGTAATTCATGAATGTCTTTAAAATCCTCTGTTTCATAATCCCATGTTGACTGCTGGTAGTTTTTGTAGTCGCTTGTATATAAGTGGCTGCTGCTAAATAGAAATATTTCTACTAGAAACTTTTCCATCTGTGGTGTGGCTGGGTTCCTTGAAAAACAGGCCTTCTGCCTACTTTAAATTCTGGCTGCAGTTGTAGAGCCATGTTTTCTAACATTGTTAAATCCAGGTCCAGTCCTATGCACGTTGTATCAGCCCAGTCTTGGCTCTTAAGTGGTAAGATGCAGTTTCTCGGCCTCGAGGGCTGATCTCAAGGAGAATTAAAATGGTTTCTGACAAGTTCTGTTAATTAAAAAAAAACAAACCACACATCCAAAGCAAAACAAAACAGAAATCCCCAAAACCATATTTAGTTGCTAAGCAACTTGCAGCAGTGCCCTGCTGATTATGTTTTAAAGGATTCATATGGCTGGCGGGCTCCCACGTTATTGTGAGATGAGGCACCTTTTTATCAAAGCACTACCACAAGGACCCGTTGTTCCTACTCTTATCTTTACAGTGTGTTGTAGAAGAAAAGGTTACTCCCAATGTTTTTTGCAGACAGTGAGGCAACATCCCAGGCACATTTTCACATGAGCTCTCTTTTCCATGGTGGTCACCTCTAGGTCTAGTGGAAAGACTGTTCTTATGCAGGAAAGCAATAACAAAAAAGGCTGGTTTCTTTGGAGGTGGTGTTGAGGTCAGCAGTAGTTCACTCTCGGTTTTATTTTTTTAAATTAGTTTTTAATAGTTGAGGGTGGAGAAGGTAAGTAGAATGAGGAAGAGTATGTTACTGAAGGGAGCCTAAGGCAGTGAGGAGGTTTGAATAGGAACCATTAGGCTTGGGAAACTACTTCAGAAAGCGAAAATTGGATAAATATTCATAAAGTAAGGTGAAACTGAAGTCTTCATTGAACTGTGATATCAGCACTTTAAGAAAACCTATAATGTTCTAACATTAGTCACTTAAATGACACATTTTTTTAAAGCAGATAGTTATGTTTATTTGAAGAAAATATTTATATTCTTACAGGAAGATGAAAAAGTTAACTTCTGTAGACCTAGGTCAAATTTAGACCTAGATGTAAAGTAAACAGGAACTATAATGCAGTCTGCATCTGTGTGTATTTTGATGAAAAAGGAAAATTCACTTGTTGCTGATGAATTTTAATTAACCTGCTAATAATCTTGATTACCAGGGTAATAAGTTTGTGTTCCAGAACCTGACCATGCAGGTTTTGCAGTCAGTTCTATTTATTGGTCCTTGATAGGAATCATTAGCTCTATAGTGAATCACCCAAACTAGTTTGATGCATACAAAAAACAAAGCCTATCAATTCACATTCACATTTTGTATCCAAAGTGTTAGAGTTCAGCCCTTATCCCCTGTTTTAAGAGATAAAAAGAGACCTGTGGTGGTCAGTGAAATGTATTTTCAAGGTCTGGTACATACACGCAATGTTTTCATTTGTTTTTTTTCTACCTTCCTTGTTCTTTTCCACGAGAATAGTGACAAATGTGTGTAGCATTGTAGTATGTAGAGTGGCCTGGCCTGAGAGATTTTCAAATAGCTCATTGTTAATTGGAGTTTATCTGTTGCAGGAACAAAGAAGAAAGCATCATGTCCAGGACTTGGTCTGTTTTATACCGTACTGTCTGCCTTCCTTTTCTCAGTGGCCTCTTTATTTCTTAAAAAAATAGAAGATGTACATTCAGTGGAAGTGAGTGCATTTCGATGTGTTTTCCAAATGGCATTCATTCTTCCTGGTTTAATATACTACAAGTAAGTGTAGAAAATTACTATATTTAAAATGATTTCTCCAAAAAAAAAGAAAAATATTTGGAATTATCACTCAAATCAGACTGTAATATTATTTTAATTTAGACATCAGTTGCATAATTGCATTGGTTTGCATTAGTTGATAGTTTTTTGATACAGTTCAGAAAATGGAAAATCTTAGAATCCCTGAGTTGTGGAGATTTCCACAGGGATTCTATCAAATGTATTGATCTTCCATAAACCAATGCTCTTAAGAAATAGAAGGTAATTTGGGTTATTTTGCAAGCAAAAAAAATGAATAGCTAGACAAACAGGTTCTGTGTTTGGGAGGAGTAATGGGAATAAATTGGTCAGTGATAAGACAGTTAAAAACGTTTTGATATTTGTTGTAAATTCCTTATCTAGGAAGGTATGTATAATCTAGAAAGGTGTGTACATTTATCTGTGATTAGATGTTACTCATGAAGTACACAAGCTAGTGACATTAATATGCCATTTCTGTTTTCCAGAACAGGGCTTTTGGGACCAAAAGGTAAAAGAATTTTTCTTTTCTTCCGAGGATTCTTTGGCTCTGCTGCAATGGTCCTTCTCTACTATGCCTTCCAAGTCATGCCACTAGCTGATGCCACTGTTATAACTTTTAGCAGTCCTGTCTTTACATCATTGCTGGCATGGATCTTTCTTAAAGAGAAATACAGTCCTTGGGATCTTCTGTTCACCCTCTTTGCAGTCACTGGAGTGGTTCTTATTGCCAGACCACCGTTTCTGTTCGGGTCAAGCGTTACAGGAATTGAAGGAAATTATGCAGACCACATTAAAGGAACTATAGCAGCAATTACAAGCACGGTATCTGGAGCTTCAACTCTTGTTTTAATAAGGAAAGTGGGAAAATCTGTGCATTTCTTTTTGTCAATTTGGTATTATGCAGTCATTGGTTTAATTGGATGTGTTATAGCATTGTTTGTTATGGATGAATGGAGTTTACCATCTTGTGGCAGAGATAGGGTTCTTCTAATATTAATAGGCCTGTTAGGGTTAGGGGGTCAGATATTTCTCACAAAAGCATTACAAATAGAGAAAGCTGGACCTGTAGCCATAATGAAAACAATGGATGTGGTGTTTGCTTTTATTTTACAGATTCTTTTTCTCAATCACTTGCCAACTTGGTGGACTGTGGGTGGTGCCCTTTGTGTAGTAGCTAGTAGTTCTGGAACTGCCATTCGTAAGTGGCGGCAGAGCTTGAAGAAATCTAAACAAAATGAAATCTGACACTAAGCAAAATAAATACTGATGCTAATTCATTACAGAAACAAGCAATCTTGAAATATATACATACACTACTTATTTATTTAAAATATCTCAATTTACCAAATTGTAGTGCCAAGCTATGTCAAATAAAATAAATCGATTTCTCTTAAAAACCAAAGTTTAAGGTGTTTTAACAACTGATTAGGTATATTTAGGCATGCAAATATGAGTAGAAAGTTATTTTATAAGTTGCTTGCTTCCTATCAGAAGTGGGCATCGGGGTTTTTTGCTTTAACTTTCCTAAAATTCCTGATTTTTCCCCTTCTTAGACCCTTTATTTACTCTTCTTCCAGATTTATTTAATACTGTTCTGTGCTCAACCATCAGAGGGATTGCAGTACAAGTTAGGAGAGAATGAGGAGTTGTAATCCTATAAACATCCAACTTCTGTAGAACAGATAAAGCTTGCACATTTACAAGGTTTGTAAGTGGTGAGGTATTTTGTTCTTCACAAACCAGATGCCAAATGGGGAATTATTTTTAATTTGGATTCTAAAAGAACAAAGGCACTTTCATCTTTCCAAGTAGGAGCAAGAAAAACTGACTTGTAAAAATTATCTCTCAGATTTGCCTTTTTTTTTGGGGGGTGGAAAGTAATTTTAAATGTTTGAACTTGCTTTACAGACACAATGAAACAACCTAATTATTTTTAAAGTGACTTTCCCAATAGACATGTCTTTAGTTGCAGTACAGTCTCAGCCATGAGAGAAAACAGCTAGTTTTATATTGCTCATAAATGAGCCATCTATTGTGGTATGCAATGTGTCTTAACCACAGTATAGTTATACTATAGCTGCACTTTACTCTATGCAAAATATTATATTTTTAAACTATTTAATGTAGCTTATTTAAAATGTTACTGTGACCCTTTCATTTAGCTTCTTTTGTCTGAAAGTTCTTAATTAGACCAAGTTCTAAGTCTGCTTGATCTTCATAAAGTTAACATTTACACTAAGGCATTTTTCTATTTCCTAAGAATTTGCAAGAGTGCAGAGTAATTAGAGTTTCACAGAAAATACAGGTTGGCCAAGGTCATAGCAGAGATTCTACGGAACAGGTTTGAGGAGAGCTTGGTGAGAGGGTGAAGCTATGCATAAACATCTCATGACACAGAGGCATCTGCGCTACATCAGGCAGTGCTAGTGGGCAGCTTCAGTCTCATTTCTCCAGGTGGCCCTTTGGAATCTGCATTTAGTCACTTCTCTTACACATCTTCTCTCTTTTGTATGCTCTATCTTGATATCAGTAACACAAGCCTTTTTAGTTAGTATTGTTGCTCAAAGTATCCTTCATGATTGAGGGTTAGTACGTGTTCAGTAGGTAAGGGGATATTCTGAAATAGAGCCTTACATACTTCTGGGTCTTAGAGTGCTCAAAGAAAATTTGAAGTTGTATCTTCATTTGGTCCGTTGCATCATGAGGTGGCTTTCAGTAGTTTACTCATTGTAGCTTTTTTTTTCTAAAGGGGAATGCTGTCTTCTGCAGAGTTGATACACAGTTTTGGGGTTTTGTTTTGTTTTTTTCTTCCCAAATCACTAAATGTGGCAAATGTTTTCCTATTAATTTATTTACAAGTGTCTAGTCAGGACCTAAGTATCTAGCAGGACAGATCTAGGGACTTCAGTCCAAAAGGACTGGAGTGTGTAAAGTACCTTGGGACGGACACATGTGGATGTGAGGAGCCGTCTTTGTGCAAGATTCTTTATGTAAACCAGCAGCATCCTGAGTCCACATATGTTATTGGACACAGGCAGAAACCACTTGAGTAACAGAATCAGTTCCTGCTTACAGCTGTCTATTCGCTGCCTCTCTTGAAGGCTGGAGTTCAGCTACTGCTATCAAGGTCAGGGGTAGCTTGAAACTGCTTTCGTGTCTCTTTAAAGCCTGATATAGTAATGAAATTCCAGTTTGACATCCATTTTTCTTAATACTTGAAAATTTAAAGTGGATTTGTTTCTTCTGCTCAACCATCACTGTTATTGAGCAACAGCTTTCAGAGGAGGGAAGGAAAGTAGACTGCATTGTTTTTACTGCTTCACTTCATGTTTAGTAAGCACGTGTTTGAATTGGCATTTACAAAGGTGTGTTTCCACGGCAGTTCATACTGATGTAAACTTGAATTGTCAGCTAGTTTCACTCCCTCCTGTTGGCACAATGCTTATGCTTGTGGTGAGCTGGCCTTGGGAGCTGCTCCAGCTGCATAGCTTTTTAGTCAGGGTGTTGGAGGAACAAAACCAGAGTAGCCTGAACTTGATGACAGTGTGAAAACATTAAGAAGGGGAATTAGATAACAGCTTAAATTAAAATGTGTGAATGCTGTTTTGTTAGTGCAGAATAAAATTAATGTGGAAGCCTACATTAAAAAAAAGGTCATATGATTTCAGTAAGTGTTTATTACTCTTAGCAGAGACCAACAGACTTCTGAAGAAAGGACTGTTGGCTTGCCCTTAACACATAGGTGTAGAAAAGAAGATGAGCTGAAACAACCTTTTATGTTTGTGGGAAATTTGTCTCTAATTCTTGGAGAAAGTCCTTAATGTATTTTCCATACATATAGTGTCAAAATCCCCAGATGTTTTTTCCTTCTTTCTTCAAACCTATAGAGTTTTGTTATAGCTCCATGTATTTTAAACCTTCCTAAATATTCAAGTTGTTAAAATAATACTCTAAACAAGATCCTGTTTCAACCCTATGCATTCTGTGATTCTGTGTTGAAGAACATTTTGGGTTTTGAAATGTTATTTTGATCCATCTTTTAGAGAATTGTTTAGCTGGTAAAAGAATGAAGAACTTGTTAGGGCTTCTCTAGTCATAAAGCATGACGGGCTCATTTCCAGTACTAGCTCTTCTAGATGACTTGGAGAACAGAAGACATTTAAGCTTTAATTTTTTCTCAACCATTTAAAAATATATTTATTAAATCTTACTTTCTTTCAAATGTATGTTGAAACCCAAAATTTTAGTTGGAAGTCTTGAAATTGTGCAAAAACATGGATAACCTAAGATGTCAATTTTTTTTAAACTGGAAATATTTCCTATGATTCCTGTTAATGGGTTTTTTTTTTCCTAGCAGTTTGGGAATCTGAAATCAAACTAGCTGAGCCTTGGTTCTGTCAGGGTTGGATTATTTCTCCTTTGTTTGTTGGTTTGTTTTTCTCTCTTTCTTTGGCTAGATTTTTACTTTCAAAACTTTTTTAGCTTTTTAAGTTTCAATACAGCAAATTTCTCAGGGTCAAATGTAGTTTTTCTGAGCTTTGAATCAGACATGTTATTAATGTTCACCACCTGTAGTGTCTTCTTGTGGTCTTTGTAGCATTGTAAAGTTTCAGTTTGATAAATCTTACTTTTCTAATAGGAAATTCTCTCCTTGTAATATTATGGAATATTGCTGCATTGCAATTGCTGTGATACAAAGTTAAGTTTCTCTTGAATTTCAACATACTTAATTTACTGATTTCAGTTGATCCTGGATAGGTGAATATTGATTAATTATTGGTTGCTTTGCACATAAACACAGGGTAAAAAGATTTGTTATTGGTGCATCACAACCATGTTTCTTATGGTCTTTACTATGCAAAATGCTGTAATCATCTGTTGTCTTTTGTGGGACTTTTTAGCCTTAAAGCCTTATATACCAAACACTTCTATAGAACGATGATGGCTGAAAAGCTCGGTACTGTCACTGTGCAGCAGACAGTTTCTTTCAGGTAAAGCTGGTTGTCAAAGTATGCTCTAAAAGTTCTCTAAATACATCTACACTAAGAATTTGACAAGCTAATTGTGTAGACAACGGCAGTCTGTCTGAAATAACTAGTTCAGTGAATGATTTTTCTTTTGAAACATGAAACTAGACTCTTTCCCAATTCAAAACTACTGTTCTAAGATAGATTTTCTTGTAACTGATGACAAGATGGATAGTGCTACCTTTGACCGTTATTTTGTATAAATACTTGCCCCCTCCTCCACCACAGTATTGTTTCTTTGAGGTTTTGCTCATGAGCTGTCTGTTGTAAGAAAGTTTATTTCTAGAGAGGCAGCCTCTTAAGGTTTTTTTCCATACTAACTGGCAGTAATTAGGCAAAAAGAGGCTGCTTTCCAGTTCTCTTGTCATGGTAACCACAGCAGGCTCATCTGTGGCACTGGTTCCACAAGGGCAGTAGAAGCACAATCTCTGTCCCTGCAGGAATTCAAGTTTGGCAGCGCTGACAGCAGATGCACAACACTGACTTCAGCAGGACGTTGCAGTTACCATCAGAATGTTTTTGTTGTCGTAACTGCCGGTTATGACATCCAAAGAAAAGTTGTGGCTTTATGTTCCTGCAGATGCAGGCAACTTTAGGGTGGAATGTAAACTTCTATGCTGATAACATTTCTCTGTGTTGAAATGAGTAATTTCTTATTATGTGAGTTATTGTCTGACAAAAAGGGGGTAAAAATATCCTCAGCGTTAATTAAAGGGTTTTTACTATGTCCTATATATTGTTAAATATATGTTGAATTGTATGTTTTGTAGAAGTTACTGGCTTTGTTATCTAGTAGTATATTTTTATAGACAATTCTTATATATTGAAATGTTAAGAGTATTTTCTTAAGAGATTTATATTCATCATTACTAATAAAATGAACCTGAAGAATTGATCTCTGGTTTTGCTTTGATTAGTAGAACGTGTTTGAATGTAGCGATGGTAAAAGCTTTATAAAAGAACAATTAGTGAAACCAGTGTCTGATAAGTATGAACATATGCCTCAAATTCTGCTACTATTGGCACTATTACTTTTTATGCCTTTCAAGAAGCTAGAGATGAAGTTCCTCAGCTTCCATACAATAGTTTCTTAACTGGAAATATTGTGGCATGGAAAGGTCAGTAAAGTTACATTTTCCTGTGTCTGAGTGGAAATTTGGTTTTGTTTTCTTGTTTTTCTTTTGTGGTTGTTTTATTTCTACACACTGTATTTGAATTCAAGCCTTGCCCTTTCTGTCACACAATGATACTTAATTCATCCCAGTGCTTCCCATTATCTAGCGTTTCAATAATTAACCAAAGAGGATAAGTCAGAGAAGAGAATATATTCTAATTTGAAAACCCACAATTATTGCTAAATAATGAAAGTGATTGTTGTATTTTTTTTTAAATCATCCTTACACCAATGCTTTCTCCTGCAGTGCTGTCTTGTTTTGTAAACCCAGAAAGTAACAGAACTGGACAAGAGTATTAGCCTGCTTGAGAGCTCAGTGCATGTAATTAGTCCTTATTTCTGGCTGTGTCTTGACAGCATTGTAAGGGGCGGGGGGGAGGAAAGATGGGGGAAGACAAGTTACAAAGTGGAGAACGACTGGCAGTGTTAGCTTGTCTATCCAGTACTCTCTTCTTCACCTTGTATGCTCACAAATTAACTCCTTGTAGGATGGCTTGACACAATGTGTTTCTCAGGATCTGAAGCAAAAGAAAAGGACTTCCCAGAGAGCTGACTGTGCCAAGAGAAGAGTCATTTTTTGAGAAACTTTGCAATTTTCTCATGGCAATTCTTTGGGTTTTTTCCTAATAACTAAAAATATAATGTATGGAAATCTAAGCTTTTAGAGCTGGGACAAGAGCTTTTTGGATGGTTAACATTAAAATCTTCCTTATCTGTAACTGGATGGTGACATAGCACTAAATACTGAGACTCGTGAAACTAAATTTTAGAATTATGCCTGCAATCTAACTCCCACCTCCCCTCCTCCTCAAAAAGAACAAACAAACAAAACCAACAAAGCAACCACAAAGTAGAAGGGAAAGGGGTTAAAGTGTTTCAGAGGAAAAAGCATTCCTATTATTACTTGGAAAACAGACTTTACTAAAGTTGCAAAACAGGAGTAGCGCAAATTATCCCCTTATTGACTTGACAAAGCTTTCTTACAATCCTAAGCATGGGAAAGCAGTACAGGAGTTATGGTGCAAATAAACTATTCAAGTGGGTATCACTTGATTCTTTTAAAGTCTTCAATTAGTGTTGTATTGAACTTTATTTTCTGACACTGCTGAATGAAGTTCCTATGTTTTCCAGTCAAACAGCAGTAAATTCTGAAAAGGATAATACGAAGCTACTTTGTCATATGAGCTCATTACATACTGAGCAGAGAGCAAATGAGAGGTCTGAGTTCTTGCTCTGCTGGTGTAAAGTGATTCTGGGCTTTGCATGAAAGAGGTGGAAAGAGTCTCCGTATTTTCTGGTCAGTATGAAGCTCTTTACTTTTCACTCTGTATTGCTACTGTCTATCAGTAGGTGGTGCTGTCTTTTTACTCCTTAACGTGTAAAAGTTAAACCCTGTGAAAAATCCAAATCCACAGCTCTAGTCAATAAATTTTTTTAATAGTCGAATGTAGACACTGTAAATATCTACGTTTAAATAAGTCCAAATGCTACTGAAACACTTAAATGGCTATACAGAATACTGCTGAGCAGACTGAATAAGCTCTTAAACTCTTGTCTGAACTTTTAAACTGTCCTGCACCCCTTCCCAGAGCAAAACATTCTAG
Source organism: Pogoniulus pusillus (assembly GCF_015220805.1). Classification (NCBI taxonomy): domain Eukaryota; kingdom Metazoa; phylum Chordata; class Aves; order Piciformes; family Lybiidae; genus Pogoniulus; species Pogoniulus pusillus. Next base: position 17,788,270 of record NC_087269.1, read on the forward strand.
AAGGGACAGGAGGACTTTGGTAATGCTCTCTCAGGCATTCTGAAGAGTAAGGGGAGAGTGGACATGCCACCTTCATGTGGACATCAATGACCTGGGAGAGGAAGTTGTAATGAAATCAGATGTCAGTGGTGATGTTACTGGATATGACTGTATAGCTGGCATATGTCCTAATTCTTATTTGAAAAAAGTTGGAGGATGGAAAATACGTTCTTGCTGTTAAGTTCTGAGGGGTAATTTGTGATGAGTTAGGATGATTTTAGGCTACTAGTTCTAATTTTTTTCTGAGCAGTTGGTTAACAACTTTTAACTACAGCTTCCTTTCTTCTTCTGTCTTTCCCCTGTTTTATTGAAGGATTTTAAAAAAAATATATATTTTCTACTCCACTCTGATTTTTGTCTGGGGGCTGGGGTGAGCCCCCTACACAGTTCTTGAGCAAGATTTTGCTGCAGGTAGAGGCTCTGTGTATCTAGCACCTCGTCTCTAGAGTCCTACAGCTAAATGTTTCCAGTGCCAGTGCTTCCATAGTAACTGTGTTGCTCTGGTCACCACAGCACCGGGATAGGGACAGGACCAGGTGCGCTGAAACAGCCTCTTGCAATAAGACCAGCTGGTTAAACAGGCAAGTCGTGCAAGCTTCTCAGCGTAGGTGCACCATGCTTGAAGCCTGGTAGAGTTGGCAATGATTTTCCCAACTTCGTCTTAATTAAATGGAGGGAAATATTAGAAAGGGAGGAGGTGATAGATTTAATTACTACAGTGACATAGAAAAAGTACTCATCAAGCTGCTTTCCACTGGAACATTTGGTATAGGGTTTTGTTTTGCTGATGTTAGCTGCCACTGGTAGGTGGTGTTAGGCAATGTTATAGGAGAGAAAAACCTTTTTAGTATGACATGGGTAGGCTATCTGGCAAATCCATTTTATCTCATATGAAGTGTACTGTTAATGAGATAGGTACTTTCTACTTTCCCACTTGTTATCTTTTTCTTAAAACAAATATGCCTTTATGTTACCATAAAAACTGTTAGGGCACTATTGAGTTTTGATCAGGAATTGAAGGGAAAAGCTGGATGCTTTTAGAAATGTCATTTTGTTTATGTCAGTTTTTTAACTTTACCAGAAATATTTTGTGCTAACCAATGCTTCGTAATAGATGTGTGAGGCTGAGGGAGCTGGGATTGGTTAGCCTGGAGAAGAGGAGGCTCAGGGGTGACCTTATTGCTGTCTACAACTACCTGAAGGGTGGTTGTGGCCAGGAGGAGGTTGCTCTCTTCTCTCAGGTGGCCAGCACCAGAACGAGAGAACACAGCCTCAAGCTACGCCAGGGGAAATTTAGGCTCGAAGTGAGGAGAAAGTTCTTCCCTGAGAGAGTCATTGGACACTGGAATGGGCTGCCCGGGGAGGTGGTGGAGTTGCCTCCCTGGAGCTGTTCAAGGCAGGATTGGACGTGGCACTTGGTGCCATGGTCTAGCCTTGAGCTCTGTGGTAAAGGGGTGGACTTGATGATCTGTGAGGTCTCTTCCAACCCTGATGATACTGTGATACTGTAATTTCTTCCTTAAACATCATTCTTATCTGTTCTATTATTTGTAGTAACATATGTAGGAAGTACATACAAAAACACTTAGCAGGCATTCTTTACTCTTGCCATATGGCAAAATGTGGAGTGTGATACAGAAATACAACAATCTGAAGTCTCCTATAGGAGGACTACAAATAGCAAGGTAGCCTTTTCTACCCCAAAAGCCTGGTTTACACACATGATTCACATCACTATTCTACTTTACTGCCAGAAACATGTAGCTGTATTTCCTTTGCAGTTCATTAGTTCTTAATCTGTAAGAAAGGTGGCTAATTTCAATTGATGATGTTATCAGCACAGGTAGGATGTGCTATATTTTCAGGGAAGGAAGGTGTGAACTGCACATATTTTTTTTTAATGCCTATGTAAACTTAACTGTATTTCCTGCATCAGCTGAACTTGTAAATTTTAATGTAAATATTTATCAGAAATAATCTTGACTTGGCTTTAGAGAAGTCTCTAGTACTTTGCACTTACTTGGGGATCAGGGTGGGGTGGTGTATGGAGAAAGGGTGAGAAGAGAAAAGGGAAAGGAAAGATGAGGGGGGAAATCTTTGTGCTTTCACTGGCAATCAATCAAGTAATCTGTAGCAAAACTGTCCTGATGAACCCTGTAAGTGTGATTTGGGTACAGATTCAAGGAAGAGAGGGAACAGTTTGTTTTCTGCTGATTATATAAGAATACCCTTGAGAGTGTGTTGCTTGCTACAGATTACAACTGGTATTCCAGGGTCAGCATGGAAAAAAATGGAAACCCAGCATTAAACCCACAATATTCTTTCTCTCACGTGCCTTTATTGAAACCTGGATACCATGGTTTTCATGTAGTGCCTGTAGCTCTCAAGGTTGTCAGAGTTTCGATCAACAAACACACAGTGTTTTCCTCAGGAGAAATTTACTTGCCCACTTGGTTCAGCTCTTCTAAATTTTCTAGAGGCCTTTTAGGTCTTTCCATTCCAGGATTACAAAAGTTTGTTTGCAGTCTTGACTGAACAATTTTTGTGAGAAAACAGATTTTCATACAAAAACTTACAAATATGTTCCAGGTAGATCATTGATGAAAAAGCATTTCACATTTCATTTCTCCCATGAAAATGGTTTTAGCACATTAGGAACTTGCAGTTGGAAGAATGGAGGATTACACTGCACTTTTTAAAACTGCAAATTCTCTTGAGGTTTTTCAGTATTTTAGGGACCCTAATTTTTCTGTAGCTCATACCATGCTTATATACAATTTGCTATGAAGAAGAGTGGCTACCTTCAGTTTCTCAGCCATGCTTAAACTGTCATATGCCAGATGTGGAATCATAGAATCAACCAGGTTGGAAGAGACCTCCAAGATCATCCAGTCCAACCTATCCCCCAGCCCTATCCAGTCAACTAGACCATGGCACTAAGTGCCTCATCCAGGCTTTGCTTCAACACCCCCAGCTACAGTGACTCCACCACCTCCCTGGGCAGCCCATTCCAATGCCAATCACTCTCTCTGGGAAGAACTTCCTCCTCACATCCAGCCTATACTTCCCCCAGCACAACTTGAGACTGTTGCTGGTTGCCTGGGAGAAGAGACCAACCCCCACCTGGCTACAACCTCCCTTCAGGTAGTTGTAGACAGCAGTGAGGCCCCCTCTGAGCCTCCTCTTCTCCAGGCTAAACAAGCCCAGCTCCCTTAGCCTCTCCTCATAGGATTTGTGCTCCAGGCCCCTCACCAGCTTTGTTGCCCTTCTCTGGACACATTCCAGCACCTCAACATCTCTCTTGAATTGAGGGGCCCAGAACTGGACACAGTCCTGAAGGTGTGGCCTGACCAGTGCTGAGTACAGGGGAAGAATAACCTCCCTTGTCCTGCTGGCCACACTGTTCCTGATGCAGCCCAGGATGCTCTCTTGGCCACCTGGGCACACTGCTGGCTCATCTTTAGCCTACTATCTATCAGTACCCCCAGGTCCCTTTCCTCCTGGCTGCTCTCAAGCCACTCAGTCCCCAGCCTGTAGTGCTGCTTGGGGTTGTTGTGGCCAAAGTGCAGAACCCTGCACTTGGCCTTGTTAAATCTCATCCCATTGGCCTCTGCCCACCCATCCAGCCTGTCCAGGTGCCTCTGCAGGGCTTTCCTACCTTCCAACAGATCAACACCTGCTCCTAGCTTGGTGTCAGCTGCAAACTTACTGATGCTGGACTCAATCCCCTCATCCAGGTCATCAATAAAGATATTGAACAGGACTGGGCCCAGCACTGATCCTTGGGGAACACCACTGGTGACAGCTGCCAACTGGATGTGGCACCATTCACCACCACTCTCTGGGCTCTGCCATCCAGCCAGTTCTTGACCCATTTCAGAGTGAATCTGTCCAAGCCATGAGCTGCCAGTTTTGCCAGGAGCTTTTTGTGGCAGACAGTGTCAAAGGCTTTGCTGAAGTCCAAGTAGACTACATCCACAGCCTTCCCCACATTCACCAGGCAGGTAACCTGATCATAAAAGGAGATCAGGTTGGTGAGACAGGACCTGCCCTTCCTAAACCCATGCTGGCTGGGCTGGATCCCTTGGCCATCCTGTAGGTGCTTTGTGATGGCACTCAAGATGACCTGTTCCATCACCTTGCCTGGCACTGAGGTCAAGCTGACAGGTCTGTAGTTTTCTGGCACCTCCTTACGACCCTTCTTGTGGATGGGCATCACATTGGCCAGCTTCCAGTCTTCAGGAACCTCTCCAGTGAGCCAGGACTGCTGATAAATGATGGAAAGTGGCTTGGCCAGCTCAGCTGCCAGCTCTCTCAGCACCCTAGGATGGATCCCATCCGGTCCCATGGACTTGTGAGGATCCAAGTGTCTCAGCAGGTCCCTTACTTCTTCCTCATGGATTAGAGGGGGACCATACTGGTCCCTGACTCCATCTGCCACTTCAGCACTCCAATTGTGCGAGTCATCTCACCACACTTCTGTGATGGCAACAGCATCGTACTTTTCCTCCTGCACCAAGGCTTCCAGCTCCTCTTGTTTGTTACCCATGCTGCATGCATTAGTGTACATACACTTCAGCTGGGCTGCTGGTTTTACCCCTATCTCTGGCCTACCACCCTCAGCCTCCTTCGGTTTGTCTCTAATGCTGCCATGTTTAACACCCTCCCCGTTCCATTCTAGTTTAAAGCTCTCTCAACAAGCCCAGCCAGCTCATGTGCCAGGCTCCTTCTCCCCCTCTGAATCAGCCGTACCCCACCTGTTGCTGCAGACCTGGGGCCATATGAAGTTCCCCAAGATGAAAGAATCCACACTTTTGTTGGTGGCACCAGCCCCTGAGCCACTTGTTACTCAAGTACAATTTCCTGTTCCTCTCTGCATTCCAACCTGTGACTAAGGCTATAGATGAAAGGACTTGATGATCTGTGAGGTCTTTTCCAACCCTGATGATACTGTGACTACCTGTGCCCCTGCTCGCTCATTTTTCCCAGTGCCTTGAAGTCCCTTTTGACAGTTTTAGCCCTCTGTTATCAACCTCAGCATTTCTCACCTGGATAACTAACAAGGGATAGTAATCAGAAAGCTGCACCACAGTAGGCAGCGGGCCCCAGGGAGGCAGCAGACTTCCCTGTGGGAGGGGTCTGGCCAGCATATGGGACTTGAGGACAATTACTATGCTTATACCCTCAAGGGGACAGGATTATTAGATGTGCAGTGACAGGACACAATCAAGGGAGTACAGCACTAGAGATTGTTCAGGACAAGGGAAAATGCTTCTAATCCTGCATCTTGTGAAGATTAATATGATTTGAAAATCATCCACCTTATGCTTCCTGCACTCTCAAATGCTGATTAGTGGAGAGCCAATGACATGGATAACACACTCTCCAACTGCCTGCATCAAGCTCTTCCCATGCTAGCCCCATCCCTAAACAATGTGGTTTTACTGACACAATTTGCATGGCAACTTCTATGCATAACCTTAGGTTATTAATTTAGAATCTATTTGTGCTTGTATTTAGTTCTAATATTTACCACTCAACTTTAGCCTTACAAGTTTTTGATAATTTTCAGTGTTCTTAAATTGGTAAGATGCCACACACTGAGCAACATTTCGACAGGTTGTTTGGGATTTTCAATATTAGATGCCTCATAACCATGTACTGGTTTTCTTAACCTGAGTATGTGATTCCAACTTGTAATCAATGCCTCAGTGTCAAAGTGTACCAACATGTCTAGAAAGCACAGCACACTAATGTTCTGATGAAAAGAAGGGGACACAGTCTCAAGTTGTGCCAGGGTAGGTATAGGCTGGATATTAGGAAGAAGTTCTTCACAGAGAGAGTGTTTTCCCATTGGAATGGGCTGCCCAGGGAGGTGGTGGAGGCACCGTCCCTGGGGGTCTTCAAGAAAAGACTGGATGAGGCACTTAGTGCCATGGTCTAGTTGATTGGTTAAGGCTGGGTGCTAGGTTGGACTGGATGATCTTGGAGGTCTCTTCCAACCTGGTTGATTCTATGATTCTATGAAATTGGTAGATACTGCTTTTATAAACCTGAAAGCTGCAGAGCAGATGTTGATGAAATTGCTGCAAAGAATCTCACTTGGCATATAAAACAGAAGCTGAAGTTTATTTTGGTTTCATTATAAAATAAAGACCATTTTACTAAGATTCTGTTAAGGTTACACAAAATTGAGTTGGTCAGGACTAGCTGTGATACTCTGTGCTCTGATGTGCCACTTGATGGAATAAGGCAAGGTATTTTGCTTCAGATATTTAGTACTAGATTTTTACACATTGATTGTAAAACACATATCTTTAGAATTTACAGTAAATTTAATAATGTTCTCTGTTGAAGGAGGAGGCTATAACAGATACTGCAAAGTTCATGTCTTTTTTTAACTTTCATGAGTAAAGAGCAGAGTAGTGACTACCCTTTTTGCAGTCTGATTGTCTGGCCACTTTCATGGAAAGTCCTGTTCATATATACTCATTTCTGAACAAGTGTTGAGATTAGTCACAAGTATCCCCATACTCGTAGATTTTCAACACCTAATCAGCCTGACTTTGTAGAAAACAGCAGGTTATTTACTTACCTTTATATAGATTCCAGTGGAGCACTGCAGTGCCCACCAGGCTAAAACAGGTACAATTGCAATGCCAAAAGATTTTTCTCAGTTGATTTTTCTTTCCAATTGACTTCTTGGTGTAATGCTACCTTAGAACTGCAGTGAATTACTATTCAGTGTGAAGTATTATTCATGTCCATTTAGAAGAATTTGGGCAGATAATGGACTTAGTTCCTTTTCATGCACCTACTGTTTAGAGCGATATGCTCATTACTTTTCATTCTGTCCTTAGCATTTCTAAAAAGAAAGATGATGTGGTAAAATCACAGGCATCTTTTGTGTCCCTAAGTATCCAAGAAATGATGTTGAATTTATGTATTTGTCGAATGCTGCTGGTAGTGTAACTATATGTTGCTATGACAAACAGCACATAGACAAGCATTGTGACAGCCAAAGACAACATAATGACAAAGGAATTTAATCTGAAAAATTGATTACTTTTAGATGTAAAATGACAGAATTTAATCTTCCATCACTGATGGGAAAAATGGATCCTTCAGCACATAAATTGTCAGATGCTCATTTTTCAGCTTTTTTTGTTTGTTTGTTTGTTTAGTTGCTTTGGGCTTTTCTGTTACATGTCCAGAATTCACAGTATCACAGTATCACCAAGGTTGGAAGAGATCTCATAGATCATCAAGTCCAACCCTTTACCACAGAGCTCAAGGCTAGACCATGGCACCAAGTGCCACGTCCAACCTTGCCTTGAACTGCCCCAGGGACGGCGACTCCACCACCTCCCCGGGCAGCCCATTCCAGTGTCCAATGACTCTCTCAGTGAAGAACTTTCTCCTCACCTCGAGCCTAAATTTCCCCTGGCCTAGCTTGAGGCTGTGTCCTCTTGTTCTGGTGCTGGCCACCTGAGAGAAGAGAGCAACCTCCTCCTGGCCACAACCACCCCTCAGGTAGTTGTAGACAGCAATAAGGTCACCCCTGAGCCTCCTCTTCTCCAGGCTAAACAATCCCAGCTCCCTCAGCCTCTCCTCGTAGGGCTGTGCTCAAGGCCTCTCACCAGCCTCGTCGCCCTTCTCTGGACACGCTCAAGCATCTCAACGTCCCTTTTAAACTGGGGGGCCCAGAACTGAACACAGTACTCAAGGTGTGGTCTAACCAGTGCAGAGTACAGGGGCAGAATGACCTCCCTGCTCCTGCTGACCACACCATTCCTGATGCAGGCCAGGATGCCACTGGCTCTCTTGGCCACCTGGGCACAAGCAAATGCTAATCAAAGCTGGCAAAACAACTCCAACTAATGGCAATTGGTTATGCATTGGAATAACTGAATAGTTCAATCATCTGTCTTCTTTATAAAATTGATTCAGTTTTATTTTTGCCAGGTTCAATAAACGTACATTTCAAATACACATTGGAATCTACTTTGGTTCAATAGGTTGTAATGAGAAAAACATCGATGAACTAAATTTGAAAAAGACACATGAGGGGCCAGGCTCCTTTAAACACTGTGGTGCATAACCAAAACTGTCTGCGTTTCCTGAACATTGTCCAAGTTGTGCTTTCTATTTGGAATCCATTCATCCACAGTAGAAATGAGGGATCCCCAAATGCAAGAGTGATAAGGCTGAAATTGCCTCTTGTGTTATGTGATGTGGGATTGAGGCTTCCAGCATAAATTAACTCTTTGTAAAACATAGTCCACAAATTGCCCAGAGAAGACTGAAGACTAATCTAGCCCTATGAATGATACTCTTGCTTTGATGTCTTCTTTGGATTTAATCAGCTGCTCCTCCTCAGTATGTCAGTATACATCCTTTCCCCTTTCTAAACACTGTTTTGATAACAATCATGGAAATCTCTGTATTGTTACTTTTTCTGGCATATTAGTTTGCCAAACAGCCATGAAAGTTTTGAGTGCTGATTTTTAAGTGCTCTCATTTGCAAACACATCCACTGCCCCAAAGCAAATGCATCCTTCAGCCAATTACTGGCATTAGTAGCAGGTTAAAGTGTGTTACATGTAAGGTCTTCCATCAGCATGGGAAGATCTCTTCTTGCAAATGCTTGCATAAGGTAGGAGATAATCATAAATATGAAATAAACAAATGATAAATACATTCAGAGTAGGTGAATTACAAACCACAGCTTTACTAGATAGAACAGCAAAACTTGCCAGTTATTTTTATTTTGACTATACCCTAATTCATAAGAATTACATAAACCCTTATCTAACTCATTTATCTTTTGACTTTATCATATAAGACCTAATGTCCCAGTGTTAGAGTGTAAAAACCACTTCCTAAATACCGGATTTCAGAATGATGCCAACTTTGAGTTGACTTGTATGCCAGCACTATACAAAACTTCTGTCTGTTCTGCACCCTTTATGCATTAGTAATTCCAGCAACTTAAGTTTTTATTGAAAAGCTAGCAGTAACTTAATTACACTGAGGTTTGTTTTAGAAAGTTTATAAAGTCCCTCTTCTCAAGTAGCCTTGGAAGAATCACAGAAGCATCCCAGTTAGAAAAGACCCTCAGGATCACCAAGTCCAACCTCTACAAGATTCATCTTAAACCATATCCCTAAGTACCACATCCAAACAACCCTTAAAAACATCCAGGGTGGGTGACTCCGTCACCTCCCTGGGCAGCTCATTCCAGTGCCTGACCACTCTCTCCATGAAAAACTTTTTCCTAATATGCAATCTAATCCTACTCAGTCACGGCTTGAGGCCATCTCCCCTTGTTCTGTCTCCAACTACCTGTGAGAAGAAACTAACTCCAGACTCTGCAAGCAAATTATACCCAGGTCTGTGCTTTGAAACAGATGTCAATTTCTGCAAAATGTAATTATGTTGTGATACTATGGATTCGTAGGAGGTCATGTATTACACACACATAAAAAAGTCGCCTTTTGATGCTACAACTGTATAGCAGTAGGAGGTAGGATTTGCTTATTTCAAGCATTAAAATTTTCATTCAAGATTAATCTTAGTCTTGGGCTGTTCATCTTTCATTTAAGGCATAGCCTTCAACAATATCTACAGAAGTAGCATAAACTAAAATGCCTGTGGACATTAAACTTTGTATATATGTGCAATAACACGTAAAATAGCCTTATTTGCTGCAGTGTGATGGTTTGGGTGTTACCCGCCCCCCCCCCCCGCCCCCCCCCTCCCCCACTTTAGAAATCACCCAGACTAGTCTCAGCCAGCTCTGGGAATATAAATGAAGCTATTTATTTACAGCTAGCACAATATACAGGCAGAATTAAATGTGCAAGTGGCAAGACACTACACAAGTACAATATGTTGTAAGATATCTTCTACTCTGTTAATATAAGAAGTCATTACCAACATGATGTGGTTTGGGTGTTACTCACCACCACCACCCCCCCACCCCCACTTTGGAAATCACCCAGACTAGACTCAGCCAGCTCTGGAAATTGAATGAAGCTTATTATATACACCTCAGCAGAATATACTACCTGAGGGGTGGTTGTGGCCAGGAGGAGGTTGCTTTCTTCTCTTAGGTGGCCAGCACCAGAACGAGAGGACACAGCCTCAAGCTACACCAGGGGAGATTTAGGCTGGAGGTGAGGAGAAAGTTCTTCACTGAGAGAGTCATTGGACACTGGACTGGGCTGCCCGGGGAGGTGGTGGAGTCGTCATCCCTGGGGCTGTTCAAGGCAAGATTGGACGTGGCACTTGGTGCCATGGTCTAGCCTTGAGCTCTGTGGTAAAGGGTTGGACTTGATGATCTATGAGGTCTCTTCCAACCCTGATAATACTGTGATACTGTGATACTGTGATATTTACAGTATATACATTTATATACAGAAATATACAAGGTAAAAGTAATACAGAAACACAACTCCCCTCCCAGAAACCTGAGTCCCCAGGAGGGGCTCTCAACCACCCCTGCACCTTCCCCCTGCCCCTCTCAACCTTACCCCAGTCCTGAAGAAGAATAGAGGTTCAGCCAAGAGGTTAAGAAGCAAAGGTGAGTGGCAGGTGAGGTTAGGGAGTACGACGTTGCTCAGCCAGCAGCCTGAGGCAGAGTGTGACAAAAATGGCAAGAGTGTTATCTAATGTTTTTGTTTCTTCTTCAGCAAGACTCTGAGGGAAGTAGACATCACCACTGTTTTCCTTTCACAGCCTATGATCTAGTTCTTCTCACCAAAACATTCTCCTCTGCTTCAAACTAGCACACGTAGTAAGAAAACATGTTTTCTGTTGCACAGAAGACAAATTACACTAATATCAAAATAGCAGAACAAAGGCCTAAAAGAGCAGCATAGCGGAAGATTTTTGCCAAATGTATGCATTTCCCTTCCCAGATCCTCCATGGTTTTAGTAATTAAATCTCTTGGTGTGCATGTGTGCACTTTGGCCACAACAACCCCAAGCAGCGCTATAGGCTGAGGACTGAGTGACTGGAGAGCAGCCAGGAGGAAAGGGACCTGGGAGTACTGATAGATAGTAAGCTGAAGATGAGCCAGCAGTGTGCCCAGGTGGCCAAGAGAGCCAATGGCATCCTGGCCTGCATCAGGAACAGTGTGGCCAGTAGGACAAGGGAGGTTATTCTTCCCCTGTACTCAGCACTGGTCAGGCCACACCTTGAGTACTGTGTCCAGTTCTGGGCCCCTCAATTCAAGAAAGATGTTGAGGTGCTGGAACATGTCCAGAGAAGGGCAACAAAGCTGGTGAGGGGCCTGGAGCACAAATCCTATGAGGAGAGGTTGAGGGAGCTGGGCCTGTTTAGCCTCGAGAAGAGGAGGCTCAGGAGTGATCTTATTGCTGTCTACAACTACCTGAAGGGGCATTGTAGCCAGGTGGGGGGTGGCCTCTTCTCCCAGGCAACCAGCAATAGAACAAGGGGACACAGTCTCAAGTTGTGCCAGGGTAGGTATAGGCTGGATATTAGGAAGAAGTTCTTCCCAGAGAGAGTGATTTCCCATTGGAATGGGCTGTCCAGGGAGGTGGTGGAGGCACCGTCCCTGGGGGTCTTCAAGAAAAGCCTGGATGAGGCACTTGGTGCCATGGTCTAGTTGACTGGTTAGGGCTGGGTGATAGGTTGGACTGGATGATCTTGGAGGTCTCTTCCAACCTGGTTGATTCTATGATTCTATGATTCTATGATTCTATGATATTTGTGCAAAGGAACATTTCTTTACAAACTTCACAGGAAAACACTACAGTATTTCCAGTTAAACTTACATTAGGGTGTACTTCAAATCACTCAACATGAAATGAAGTATCTCAGCAATAGGAAGAGCCAGAATACCAACATTCTTTGCAACTACATGTTTTCTGATATTATTGCCCCTGGTGGTGACATAAAACTTTTTCTTCTGTTAAAAGAAAAACAAACAAATGTTTGAATTTTCTTATGCCTTTAACAGCTCTGGTCAGTTACCTAAACAAATTCTTATGTTGGTTCCTGAATTTAGTCAAATGTATACTATGGCAGGTTGCCAGTCATGAAATTGAATATTAAATTGACCTTGTAGACTGGTTGTTGTTTAGTTAGACATGAATATTAGGGATAACACAGGACATGAATAACTCATTGTTCTGGCTGCTTGTACAAAGTGATGACAGAGCATAGGTAAGACAGGTCATCTGTTGATCTGTGGAGGAACTGAATCCCTGAGTACAATAATAATTTGTTATTCAAACTGAGGGCACAATTATGTGGTAACAGAAGAAATGTCTTTTGATAAAGCTTCCTTGAAAATATCAATGAGCAGAAACAAGCCTAGAAAAAAAATACTGTTCAACAGAACTAGTCAGGTGCACCTGAACAGCTAATGGGATTATACAAAGATAGATCTAACACTCTTAAATAAATTAAGCTTAATTGCTTAGATGCTCAAGACAATATTCCAACCTAGTTGGACCATGTAATTTCATTCCAGAAACAACACATTTTATATAAAGACTTCACTGTGCATTTGAGGAACTTTAAGTCTGAGATTAAAAGAAAGTAATAGATTTCTCAAGATATTTTCATTCTGGATCTATAATTTGATTTGGAATGTCAGTCTTTATTGCCACTTCAATATCACTGATATTTAAGTACTGTTCTTGACCCCAAGATTTTCACAGCTTAATCCATTAATAGATTTTCCATGTTCTGCTTTTAGGGAGGATTAACAGAAAATTATGTTATAGTATTCAGTTTTATTAAATTAATTAACTTTGTACATTTATTAGTATGAATACTTTGTGTGACTTCTGTTGTGCATGAACTGTAATATTAAGTAAATAAGAATTATTCTCCCAGTGTTTTAAAGGTCTGTATTCTAAGATAGTCTCCAACTTAAAAAGAAAAAAAAAATTAAATAATGGTGTAGCAAACATCAGTATTAAAAACATATCTAAGTTATGTGATGGAAATAGATTGGAGACATAAAAGGCTTCCTTTAATTTGACCTACATCAGGAGTTACACCATCAAAAGATGAAATTTGTCAGACTAAACCTTTTATAGCCAAAAATGTGATAATGCAATTATTCCACACTTATAATTAATTATCCTTATTAGACATGTTCTGTCTTAACAAATATGTGAGAATAATGTATGTGGGTTTTTTAAAGCTGACTCCAAAACCTTTTGTATCCCTTCCAAAGACTAATTGGAAGATGACTTTACTGATTAAAATCAAGCAGCTGATGTCAGTTCCAAAACTCTAAATTGTTTTATCATATTGATATTTGATTGCTTTATCATATTGATTGTTTTGATATTGATTGTTTTATCATATTGATATTGTATTATATCTATTTTTTAAATTCCTAATTGAAAAGTCAGAAGGTCTGCAAGCTTGTTCATTAGGCTTTCAGAATTGCTGGTGTTTGTAGTAGCCAGATGGGCAAAACAGACTTTGTGTCACATAAAGTGGCATTAAATCTTTAATGCATTTACAAAGCCCCTGCAAGATTTATAGAATAGCAGGCTTAACAAGAATCCAACATTACAGACTTAATTATTTAAAAGCAATTTCTGAAATTCAGGTACTTTTTCTTCTATATGCTTATTCTTTTGAATCAGTATAGAAATTGTGCTGGCTATTATTATTTATTCATCAATTACAAGGGTTGGACTTGATGATCTGTGAGGTCTCTTCCAACCTTGGTGATACTGTGATACTGTGATACTGTGATACAATAAAATAGTCTCAAACGTGAACTTTTACTAAGATAATGGTCGTCTTTGGTGAAACTGTCTTTCTGTAATGACTCTTCTCAGAGGGCTGAATCACCTGATGATTTGAACAGAAATGTGCTTTATGGAGAGAGCTGAGCTTCCCTGGCAGAGCAGTCACCACCCTGCATTCATGGGCTGCTCTTGTGTAAAGTGAAAATTGGTCTAACAGTTGGGAGGAATTGATTAAAGTTAAGGTTTATGTGTGCCTTCACCAGAAAAAATGCTATCCTTTAGTAAATCCATTAAAATTTTGCTGCACTGAAAGCAGAGTGCAGCTGAGAAAACACTCTCAGGCCTTATTTTCACGTGTTTCTAATTTTCTTTTAGAATTTCTGTTTGCATGTGCGCAAGCGTGCGTGCTTTTCTTTAGTCCTAGATGAAGAGTAAATTTTGGAGCCAAGCCCAAGGAAAAACCTTTTGGCTATTTTTTTTAAATTAAAAGCATATTTTGAGTGTTTTATGTAATTTGTTGAGTAAATTGTTTTAAAACACTGCTATAGAATACCACGATTAAAGATAAACTATTCCCTGGTACATGACACTGGAGGGTTTAAGCAAGTGATGTACAGTTCAGACTGAGTGCAGAAAAAAGGCCAGGTATTCGTGACTACTGATCCTACCTCTGTAGCTACTTTTTCTTCCTGACTTTGGGAAAATTGCCCAAGTAAGCTCATATTGTTTCAGTTTCCCCATCTGTATAATATGAATAATACTTGCCATCTTGCAGGAATGTGTGGAATTTAATATTTATGCATCACTTTGAAGTTCTCTAAATCAGTTTTGTAGCCCCAGCTCCAAAATACATGGTTGATAGAAGATTGGTAGGCGCTAAAAGACACAGTATTTTCTGATAGTCCTATATTTTTCTCTGTGTATAATTACTATGCATAGAATCAAGGCTGAGAGATCTGGGACTCCTTAGTCTGGGAAAGAGAAGACTGAAAGGAAACCTTACAAAGGCATAAAATTATCTAAAAGATGGAGGTCGTGAGGAGGGGTCTGGGTTATTTTCAGCGGTGCCCCGGAGAAGGACAAGGGGCGACGGGTGTAAAGTAGCACCCAGGAGGTTTCACTTGAACTTAAGGAGAAACTTCTTTGAGGCTGACAGAGCACTGCTGCCCAGAGAGATTGTGGATTCTCTGCAACTCTGCAACCTGATGTAGGCATATTTGCTTTAGCAAAGGTTTGGACTAGATGATCCAGAGGTCCCTTTCAGCTCCTATAATTTTGTGATTCTGTGAATCCTAAATTAGTGAAATTTCATATCTGAATATCCACACTGAGTTTATATGCTCATTTTGTGTTGCCAGTGAACCGTGCAATACAGTAAATTTGAGCTGGTGGTGTTGTCTTTCTATATCGTCAAGCCTGATGGAGTAGGTTACAGTGCGATGTGCAGCTAGTTCTCGTGAAAACACCATGGACACTGATGTACAAAGAGAGAGAAAACTAAAGCTTTCTCAAAGCACTTTCTGCTTGGTCAAGAATTTAAAAAGAAATCATGATCTATGAGTCAAGTCCAGTGCAGTAACAAATAGTTTCTTAATCTGTATAGTGCTGAGGTCATCTAGCAGCTCAAAATTCTCTCTTCTGCAAAACTTAGGCATGGGAGTCCCCTGCAGAGGAAGTGGATGATAATGAATGCCTGTAGACTTCTCCCACTTAGGAAACAAAGTAGCTTTGAAAGACGGGGTCGGTTTCTTGAGGGGAGTTACTTCTGTTGTGTGTACAGCCAGAAAGAGAGGTCTAAACCCAGTGTATCTTGCAGTTTACAGAGACAAACAGATTCCCCAGGTAACTATTCTAACAGGCAGCTTTCCAGTGTGTCACTGAGGAAATCAGGTTCTTCCCAAATGAATCCGCTTGCAGCATCCCAAAGGATCCATGTACTGCTGTTGGAATGAAGATGGCTTGTCTCAACCATGTATGTGTAATTTGTATGCAACCTATTTCTTAGACACATCTAGGCACATTATTCCTTCATATTTAATTTGTTCTCAGTCTGCAATGCTTTTCAGGGATGCAGTTTCTGAACTATCAGTTATCTAAATACATTTTAAGAAGACAGCAGCTACATCAGCAGTCCTGCAGCTTTGTAATCTTTGTAATTTTTATTTCCTACAGCATTTGGTAGAAAGCACCTGTCACTATTGTATCTAACTTAAAACTTTCAGAGTTTTGTAAATTTCTCACTGTTACTGAATAAACTTCTAGCCTGCTGGTGAAACATGCAAGTCGTCAATTTACAGGTTAGGTCCTGGATCTCAGGAAGAGATTCCTAATGCAACAAATTGCTTAAACGTATTATTTGGCCCCAGTATGCTAAATTGTCCCATTGATGTGTGCCTGAAGTTAGATACATATCTCAGTCTTTTGCTGAGTCAAGGATATGGTGATTTCTCAAAAAAATCCATTCTGTAAATATATCCCTTTATTTTTAGTACAGAATACTTTTTATTGTTGGAATAACTGGGGGAAAAAAAAAAGCTGAAAAAAATCAAGTGTGAACATGTTGTGGAGGAAAATGTATACGTATTTTCCATTGGAATACTGTGATAATAGCTTTCCTGCACTCTTAAAAAGCTGGAAAAGGGGAGAGAAACTGAAAAAAGCTTCCATGGAAAAAGTCAGAGCAGGTAATAAATGTAATGTCAGGAAATAGTAAGTGAATCATTATATGTAACACTGACATAATTTGTAAAAGAAAAACCCAAAATGCAAACTTTTTCAAAAATGCATAAATTATGTTGACTTTCAGTGGGTAACTCCATCGACTTTTTATATCTATGTGTTGAAGTGCTACTGGGCTCTCTCCGCTGGGATTACTATCCCTAGGGCATCAATTCTGTTATCCTCAGAAGATAATTACTGCAGCGAGGTGCAGAGCATCTACAGAGGTAGTAGAGTACGCAGTAATAAATCTGACTTTGAAGCACTGGAATTCGTTTTTTCCTTAGAAAATAGTACGATGATTTCCTTACATTGGAAAAGAGGGAAGTAAATTAAGTTTTACAACCCCGCAGTGGGACACAGTCCTCACATACCTTAGTTGTGAGAATCGGTGCCCTTCACGTAAAAACGTCCTAAATAAAACCATGTTATCTATGGCCAACTTTCGCCTGTTTAAAAAGTGAGAGTGCTTCCCTTAGAGTGAGAGTTTAGGAGACTATTTTTCTTCTTGCTGTACTCCGCACGGCACACAGATCGCATGCGAAGATGCACAGCTCAGCTCCACGGAACAGTGAAGTGCTTCTCCCTCCCCGTCCGTGGCTCGGTTCTCCCTCCCCGGAGATAATGGCTGGCAGCAGCGGGCAGAGGCTGCGGGTCGCGCTTCCCCACCCTCTCCACAATGGGGCCGCTGCTGCCGCGGGCCGCCCTCGGCACCCTGCGGCGCTGCGGAACCCGCGGTGGGGGGACGTGGAGGGTCGCGCGGGGGGCGCGCCGACATTCCGATGCGCTGAGGCACCCGCGGCCCGGCCCGCCCCCGCCCCGGCCTCCCTGAGAGGGCGAGCGCGAACGGCTGTGGCGCTGGACCGGCTCCCACTGCTGGGGGGAGGCGCGGGGCAGGGGCGCTCGGGCGACACTGCCCGTTTGCAGGAGGCACAAGAAAGTTCTTCCGTGGGTAATGCCAACTGGCCGCTGCCCGGGGTGGGGGATGGCGTTATGGCTTGGACGATCCCATCAACGGCTGCCGCCTGGTCTTTCAGAAACGGTCACACGCACACCCGCGGCGGTGAGGGAGGAAGCAGCTGAATTTGTGGTGTTCAGGGGCACCGCTGCCGCAAGAGCTACCCGCCAAGCGTGTAGGACGTGAAGTAGTTAAAGCGCCGCCCGGAGCTTAGCGCCGGCTGCGGGGTGTGCACTCATGACTCCACAGCCACTCGCGCCCACCTCGCCGCCGTGTCTGCGGGCGCGGGGCTGCCGTGGGGCAGGGCGAGTAAGAGCTGCCCGCGGCTGCCTGGCCGCACCCCCTGCCTCGTGTGTGAGGAACGACCCTAGCGACCCGTCCCGGGAGCAGCCACTGGGGAGAGGATCCCCCGACCCTGCCTGTCGCCGAGGCGGGGCGGTCTTAGGGGAACGCGCCCCGGCGCCCCCGCGGCCCCGCGCACTGGCTCCAGGTCTGAGTCAGCCGGCGGCAGTGCCCCACGGCACCTCCCACCCTTTTTTTCTGCCCGGCGGGGCGGTGCGTGCCTGTAGCCCCCGCCCCCGGCCAGCCGAGGTAGGCGCCTCGCTAGCTCGCTCCGCTGCTCCGGGCAGCGGTGGCCGTGGAGCGCTGGCGAGGCGGGGGTGGCCCCGTCCCGCAAACCGCTCCACCGCCGAGGCCCTGCTGCTGCTGGAGTCACCAGCCGGCCTGAGGAGGAGAAGAAGCAGCAAGAGGAAGAAGATGCTGGGGGGACGCTGAAAGGTGCGTCCCCTGCTCACTCCTGCCCGCTTTCCCGGGCTCTTTCCCGGGCTCCCGACAGAGTTTTGCTTGGGGGAACACTGGGGCAAGGCCTGGGCACCCCCGATCTCAGACCCCGTGGTCTCGGCGAGGGGGCCGCGAGGGGCTGCCCGCTGCGGCCGTGCACCGGAGCGGGAGGGGGCTGCGCTTTCGGCCATGTTTCGCAGTCCCGGGCCGCCT
This sequence comes from Pogoniulus pusillus, assembly GCF_015220805.1. Classification (NCBI taxonomy): domain Eukaryota; kingdom Metazoa; phylum Chordata; class Aves; order Piciformes; family Lybiidae; genus Pogoniulus; species Pogoniulus pusillus. Next base: position 17,806,724 of record NC_087269.1, read on the forward strand.
GCAGCACGACCTGGTGTCCCTGCTGCCTGCTCCCTCCCCGGCTGACCTTTGCTTTGGGACTCCCATCCTTCTTCTGGGGGAATTCGAGAAAATCCCCAACGCAGAAGCAAACTGGGGTGGGTTTCCCTTTCCCCACATGTTATGAGTTGCTATAAATCCATGCTTCACTTTCCCTGTTCTCTTGTTGCCAGTTTTGAGTGTACAAACAGGATTGGGTTTTTACATTAAAGTCTGGTTAATTGTAATCTGTCATGAGCCATGTAGCTCATCAGAGATCCCGCCGTTGGAAGGAGACTCTGGTAGTAAGCAGGGGTGTTGCATTCTCTCTTTCTAGTTAGTCTTGGTGATCCCCTCATGTGGGCTCTCGGCACTCTTTGTGGGTGCTGTAGGCCCTGGTACCCAGTACAGGAAGGGTGAATGCATTCCTTCCAGCTCCAGACTTCTCTTAGGCCTGTTTGGTGAAGTGCATTTGAGTTACAAAGACTCTTAAGCCTGCAAACACTTAGAGAAGTAGCTTCACTGAAGTGTTTGTAGAACCAGGACCAAAGTGGCTGGGTGCAATTCTTATATCAGTTCTGCTGCTCACTTTTGGAATGCCACCAGAACAGGTGATGCGGAGAAGAGCCTGTACAGGTAGCTGCAAATGAGGCTTCTGATAAAGGAAGAGTAAGAACTAGGCAGAGTGGTGGAGGATCAGCTGTACTTCGAGGAAAACAGTCAAACTTCGTGTTTTACGGTGTCCGAAGCAGAACTGGGCTTGCTGTTGTATTTGTCAGACAGAAGTTTGCAAAAAATTTAATTCCTATACGTTTTACATGTTTTGCATATTTGAAAATGGCTCAGAGAGCCTGGCAATTATGTCAAAGCCACTTAGCTATTACTGCAAAGCAGTGACCATTGTGTAGTTTAAGAAGTCATTCTTTACAACTGTAGATACTTATCTTTGAACCGTGGTATCTCATCCTGTGAAAAGTCAATGGCAAACATCTGATGTTTGCATTTCGTACAGTGAAATACAACTAAACCAGTCTGGGGACAATGAAACAAAGAAGGTGAAAACAGAAACAGACAAGAGTTTGTCTGTTAGGAAAAGCTTTCTAGAGAAGTGCCCAAGTCATAGAAGAGTACATCCAGTCTCTGCAGTAATCATGAAGGATTACTCAAATCTTTCTTAATTATCTAAATAGAATTCGTTCATGTTCTGCTGTATCAAGGTATTTATTTTACTGTAATGAGTTAATTCCTATTTTCACACATGGTAAGAAATTTGTTGTTAAGGCTTTGTGATTGCAAACTAGACAGTGAAGTTCCTGTCCTCTCAATTCATATTAATTTAGTCTGACACATCGTAACCAGTCGAAGTGTGGTGTTCAAGTCAGGCTCAAACAATTGAAAAAAAAGGCAGGTAAAACTTCAAGGAAAACCAAACCTGTACTGCAGAATAAAAAATGCCTGAAATTTATTTACTGGAAATCATACAAGTTTAAGAAGGAGATTATAAGATAATTTAAGATTTGTAAAATGAGAAAAAGAAAGTACATTATCCAAAAAGAATGTTGTGAAACAATTTGATCACCATTTGTAAGCACCTGTAGAAGAGAGTATTTTTTGTTATCAAAGGGTTGTCTTATTGAAGAGGAATATGAATGTTAAGATCAATGACTAGAACCTGCACTGAAATCCAGTATAGAAACAAAGCACATATTGAAAAGTGACAGTTGCAACTATTTGTGAAGGGTTGTGTTAGACTTACATGGCTGGAAACATTTAGCTCAAGTTAGTAGCTCTTCTTTCTTGAAGAAAAGCAGCTGTAATTTATCCACAGTTCTTGGATTTGAAACAAGAATTAAAGGAAGACTTCAGTTGTAAAGGAGGCAAAACGCTAATTTATTATTTCATTAGAAGTTCATAATTTGCATAGAGGCTTTTAATTAAAAATTAAAATATATTAATTTTTAATTGGTCAGCTTAATATTCCTGCATGTTTACAAAAGTATATTTTTTAAGATATGCTTCTTTAAGACCCTACTCTGGAACAAGAGTTGTCATTTTGTTTTCTGTATTGTGCAGCACCTATTGAAAAATTTATGAATGATAATGGTAGCGTTATTAGTAGTAGGTCACATCTTTTTTTGCCTTACATACTTTTTGAAAATACCAGTAGCTGAAATATTGGAATAAATCATACAGCTCCAGCATGGACAGCCTTTTGGGCTTGTTCACAATACAGCCATTGATAGTTTCATTTGTGCAGTGGCTATCATTTTATCGTGCAGATAGCACGTTAAAGTCTGTCTATAACTTTTGTATGCAGTCTCATTATTTTTTTTAATAATACTTTCCACCATGGCTCTGTTGTAGGAAGCTGATACCATGCTAACCTGAAATCCATGGAGTTTTTTAGGTTAATTTTGTCCTTTGTTGAACCTTCTTAATCGTATTTGGAAGAGGGCTATTGCACATGTACTTGAGCACCTACATGACTGAGTACATATTATATTAGAGCAGTCCAGCTTACTCTGCATACTGCTTTATTTGTCTTGGCAAACCTATATGTATGTCTGCTTGTGGGTGGGGTTTCCATAGTCATGGTTCTGCCAGATATTGGTCATATTTCACTATTTAGTTTTGGGGTTTTTTTTGAGCAAAATATCATCTACTGAAATGAGACTTGTGGCTAAGAGCTGAGAATAAAGTTGTGACAATTCTTTGCATTTCCTGTATTGAGAGATCCTTAATATTTTTCTTCTGGTTTTGAGGCACAGAATTTTGATCTGACTTGAAATTTGTTGATACTTATATTTATCCATGGGACAGCAGTGTGCCCTTGTGCCGAGAGGGCCAGTGGCATCCTGGGTTTCATTAAGAAAAGTGTGACCAGCAAGTCTAGGGAGGTTCTCTTACCCCTCTGCTCTGCCCTGGCATACCTGGAATACTGTGTCCGTTTTTGGGCTCCCCAATTCAAGAGAGATGGAGATCTGCTGAAAAGAGTCCAGTGGAGAGCTATGAGCATGACTGTCGGTCTTGAACATCTCTCCTGTGAAGAAAGACTGAAAGACCTGGGATTGTTTAGTCTTGAGAAGAGAAGGCTGAGAGGGGAACTTAGCAACATCTGTGAATATCTGTGAGGTGGGTGTCAAGATGAAAGTGATGCTCTCTTTTTGGTGGTGCCCAGTGAGAGGACAAGGTGCAAGCTAGAACATGGGAGGTTCCATCTCAAGACAAGGAGACACTTTTTTACGATGAGGGTGACAGAGCCCTGGAACAAGTTGCCCAGACAACTTGTGAAGTCTCTTTCTCTGAAAACGTTCAAAACTCTCCTGGATGCATTCCTGTGCAGCCTGCCCAGGGGGCTTCAACTCGATCTCTAGTGCCCTATTACAAACCCTTAACATTCTGTGATTCTATACGTCACTGTAGAATCAAAGCCTGAGCTTCTAATGCTGACATTTCTGTGCAAGACTTAATGTCACTGATTTTAAACCAGGCCACTGATTTAAACTGCCCAATCATTCATAAATAATCCAGCGTATTCAAGCAAGAGCTAGGTGTGCCATCTGTTACCAGAAACTGGTAAACTACAATAGCTAGAAGGAATGAGTGAAGCTCTCCAGCAGAATTACTCTTCTTTCAGAGCCCAGTTTATCAAGTGTCAGTGATGGTGCCCTAGCTAGTACCAGCTTTCAGTGAATGATTTAAAGTGGCAAGGATTCACACTTTGTAGATTATGTGATGTGTCTCAGGAAGCTGCTTTTTGTGTTCTTTACATTGAAAACTTTCACCTTGTCCAGCAGAACTGTGGAGTATGGAGCTGGTTCTATCATGAGTCATGTACAAGGAAGTGCATTCTGTAGGTCAGTATATTTACTGTAATATTTTACTCTCAGTAGACTGAGGCATATCATAGTAGTTTTAAGTAGGTTGTGACTCTGGGGTGCTTTATATTGCTGTTAAATAATTTGTGATGACATTTTCAGTGGAGCCACCTCATTAAAAAGAATTAAAGTGTATTTTTCAATTGTTGAAACATTTCTTAAGTAATCAAAAGATAAATACCTAGATATTTTCAGTATTCATTATTGTACTCATCTCAGTATTTTAAATGAAACACAGAAAGTGTATCAAAGGAAACACTGAATGCAAAGTCAAAGCTACCATTTGAATTGTAGAATCATAGCATCATAGAGTGGTTTAGGTAGAAAGGGACCTCAAAGATCACCTAGATCCAAGCTCCTGCCATAGGCAGGGACATCTCCCACTGGAACGGGTCGCTTAAGGCCTCATCCAGCTTAGCCTTGAACACCTCCAGGGAAGGAGCAGCCACAACCTCCCTGGGCAACCTGTTCCAGTGTTTCACCACCCTCACTGTAAAGAACTTCTTCCTAACATCTAGTCTAAATCTTCCCTCTGCCAGTTTAAACCCATTACTTCTCATCCTGTCATTGCAAGACCTTGTAAATAGTCCCTCCCCAGCCTTCTTGCAGGCCTCCTTCAGATACTGGAAGGCCACTACAAGGTCTCTTCGAAGGCTTCTCTTCTCCAGGCTGTAAACTCCCAACTCTTATAGCCTGTCCTCCTAGGAGAGGTGCTCCAGCCCTCTGATCATCTTCATGGCCCTCCTCTGGACTCGCTCCAACAGTTCCATGTCCTTCTTGTATTGGGGGCTCCAGTACTGTACACAGTATTCCATGTGCCATCTCATGAGAGGGGAATGAAGGGGGAGAAACCCCTCCCTTGCCCTGCTGGCCACACTTCTCTTGATGCAGCCCAGGACACTGTTGTCTGTCTGGGCTGCATGTGCACACTGCCAGTTCACGTTGAGCTTTTCATCAACCAAGACCCCCAGGTCCTTTTCTTCAGGGCTTCTCTCCAGCCATTCACCACCCAGCCTGTGTTTGTGCTTGGGTATTTATTTTTGGGGTAATAGTTTTATTCTGTTAGTATGCACAAGTGCTGCATAACTTGCATCTAATAATAGTGTATTTTCTTAAACACATGACTCTCCGATTGCATTGACCGTGCCTTGTGTAGTAGGATTTTGCTGTCTGCTGTTTCAGACAATGCTCTGATGTGAGACCTCTCCTCCCACAGTATTTTATCCTGTCTGTGCCTACAGCAAGAATGCTGCAGCAGTAATCTCTGGTATTTGTGGGTTTTGTTACACTGCGTCTTCTTTTTGACACTCTCATAATGCATTCCTCTACTCCACGTACAAAACTCTGTTGCTTGGATTAAGTTAAGTTTCTTTTTCTAACAGTGCAATGTCTTTCAGCAGTATTTGGGGAAATTAAAAATTGTTCCCCTTTGGAATTTTAGCAAGATAAAAAAAGAGTCATGTAGCAGGGCAGCTACTGCTTTTGTGCACTACCAACAGTTCACATTAAATAAGAACAACCCATAGACTTCCTCTTGAGGAACTTTCTTGACATGAATGCCTCCTTTTTAATTCCTTTGAGGCTGCTGCAGTTGTTTTGAATTACAACTATGTGTGAAATTGCAAGGGAAATAGAAAAAACGTTTAAATATCCAAGGCTAAATTGCCTTCAGAGGACAGTATTCTTCTCTGAGGACAGTATTCTTCTCTGAGGACAGTATTTTTTCTTCTGGTCTATTTTTTTGTAATTTTCATACTCCGATATTTTCAAAGATGTAGCTTCAACCAGTTATTGTTCAGTTTGGACAAGTGTGTTAGAATGTATTTATAACCTCGTTGTTTCATTGGTAGGCAGAGATTTCTATGAATCAGTATTTTTTAACCTTTTCTAGAAAAGGCACACTTTTGATGACTTTCAAATATATCAGATGTTCTGTGATATGCATTGTTTCTACTGAAAGCGGTGGGGAAAATAATCTGATTTCAGATGTCTGTTGTGAATTCATTAAGTTTCTGGCCATTCCACGCACCCATTTTAGTTCAGTGGGCTTTTGAGGAGTTGAGAAATATCTTTCCAAGGCTGCAATACCCTAGATTTCTGACTGCAGGAGAGGCTAACAAACAGGCTGACTCCCTGTTTGGTTGTGTAATTCACATTCACTCTAACTATACCATGGGTTTCTGTGACATCCTGAGTGACAAAGGTGTCAAAGAGTACCAGGGAGATAATGCTTCATGAAATCTTTTGTGGTACTTCTGGATTTTTGTAGTGCTTATGCATTTTTTACATGAAAAATATTTCTTAATGTGTCTCCTATAGAGCCCTTGGAATTTTTCAGTGTAGGTGTTCTTTTGTGAATAATCTGTTGTTTGCATTTTCCTCCAAAGAACAAAGTAGTTGTACAGGAATGGGAAATCCTGCATAATTACATTTGCTTTGTTGCGGTTGCACCTTTTCTGTTTTAGTTTTTCTACACAGTGAATTTGTGAAGGAGACAACAGAAATAGAATCGTTATAATCAAGCAGTTGAACAACTGCTTTTGGTTGAAATATTGTAATCATTATAACCACTCAAAGTTGATGTTATTTTTTTATTTGAATATGCACCTGCTCTTACTCTGTGCTTTAATTCAGGAAAGTATAAATGAGAAATTCCACTTTGATGATGTTCACTCAGTAGACATAGAAATAAAATATGGAGGAACTTTTTATACAAATTGATGGTTTCACATGTGTCATTAATACCTCCATGGTAATCCCATTTAGAGGCATTTCCATTATTATTATGGCCAACATAAATATCTAAGTCCAATTATGAGGGTTTTAACTTAATTTTTACAGCAGATTTAGACAGTACCTATCACTATGTCATCATCTGTCACTACATAACAATTCCAGCAAATGATACCATCCAAATTAAATTTACTACTTCTCTGAACAATCTTAATATGTTCACCAATTTGTAATAATATGTACATGTAATGATTCAGTTCTGTGTTTGGTTTTGTTTTGCTTGTTTTCAAAATGATTTTCTAAGATATGACACTGCTGGAGGGAGGCAATTAGAACTCAGTGCTCCTGCCCACCAGTAATTCATTCAGTTTTGAATTTTGCTCTTGCTCTAGATGCTTTCCAGTTTCCCTTCCATCACATGAGTCAAGTGCCCTCCTACCCAGAGTTAGGTTATAAGAGGGTGGCTGATACTCGGGGAGGGTGATACTATTTAATTCTTCTTTGTCTCTGCTACTTTCCATTTGATGTAATCATGGTATGGTGTATTGCCAGTTGCTACCTGATACCGTGGTATGTGGAGTTACAGATTGCTTTCCACGAGAGGAAATTCATTGGTTGCATGCTTACGGCTCCCTGCGGTGTGGGTTTATGCGCATGGAAGCAAGGAGTGTCTGTTTTCAGGGTGTGTTCCTGTCACAGATACTTGTGAGCATACCTTTGTATTCCTGCAGACTGGACACCTGCAGAAGCTATGTGGCAGCTGAAAGGGTCAAATCAAATAAAAGGCTGTGTGTTTGCCTGCGTGAGAGCCTGCTCATCTAACAAGTTTATCGACAAACACTGTTCCCTTTCTCACCGCAAGACCTCCTGGTGAGCCGTTGTCTAGCAGAACAGCTCAGTCAGCCTTCCCTCCCAGTGTTGAGTCAAGTCTGCAGTGCTTCTGAAAAAGGAGAATTATTGTAATTTACTGAGAAGGAAAAAGTGAACAGTTCCTTTCTTTCCAAAGCATTAAAACTGCTGTCTCTGCTCCTGGCTCATATCTAAAAGCTTTTGCTTTGCCCTCTATGTCTTTAAAAATGCAGGCTCTTCTGAGTATACCATGTTGTAGAAGTCTACATACCTTTCCTACATTTTGAATATATATTCTATGAAATGCAGTTCTGTTACATATAAAATTACTGAATAATTAACATAAAGATGTTACCATGCAACTAATTACGTTGAGGTTTAAAAATGCTAGCTGCATGTATATTGTGAGGCTCTACAGAGGAACTTGGAGAGATTGGATCAACGTGCCAGTGTAAATGGTGTGAGCTTCAATAAGGCCAAATGCCAGTCCTACATTTGTGCCACAACAACTCCAAGTAATGCTACAGGCTTGGAAAAGTGTGACTGGAAAGCTGCCTAGCTGAAAGGGACCTGGAGGTTGTAAGTGACAAGCAACTGAATATGAAGCAGTGTGCCCAAGTGGCCAAGAAAGTCAATGGCATCCTGGCTTGTATTAGAAATGCTGTGCCCTGCAGGAGTAGGGAGGTGATTGTCCCCTTATACTCTTCTCTGGGGAGGCCACAGCTTGAGTATTGTGTTCAGTTTTGGGCACCCCATTACAAGTGGGCTGTGGAGATGCTGGAGGGAGTGCAGAGGAGGGCAACAAAGCTGGTGAAGGAACTAGAGAATAAATCTTACGAAGAGCGACTGAGAGAGCTGGGCCTGTTTGTTTTGAAGAGGAGGAGGCCGAGGGGAGTCCACATCACTGTCCACAACTATGTGAAAGGACTTTGTGGAGAGGCTACTGCTGGTCTCTTCTCATAGGTAAATAGTGATAGAACAAGAGGGAATGGCCTCAAGCTGTGTCTGGGTAGGTTTAGACTGGACATTTTTCCTAATGTTTTCACAGCAAGAGTGGTCAGACATTGGAATAGGCTGCAGAGTGAGGTGTCTGAGTCATCAACCCTAGATGTGTTTAAAAGTCCTTTGGGTATGGTGCTTGGGCATGTGGTTTAGGGTAACCCTTGTGGAGTGGGGATGTTGGTTGGACTTGGTGAACCTGATCTGGTCTTTTCCAATTGGAATGTTGCTGTGTCTTACCTCTTGTTTGAAAGGTTAAGCAGATATTGTCAACTACACATCTAGTCACAGAGATTAAATTAGGATTTGCTTCAAAAATGTTAGTTTAGGAATGTGACAAAACAATTTTTTTTTGAGTCTCTTAAATTAAGAAATCTCTCTCTCTTTTTTTTTTTTAATGGTCAGGTTTGTTTTTTTTTTCTTATTCCAACAAATTCTGACCTATGGTAAGTGTTTTATTTTCAACTGAATTTCTGTGTCACTCAATTATGAGCATTTTTTGGAAGAATGTTTTGTGATTATGTGCATCCTGCAAATTCTGGAGCTCTTTCTTACTTCTGTGTAACAGGAGATATAGTGATGAGGAGAGGGAAAATACGAAGTCTTCAGTATTTTTTTGTAGATTCATTTGTAAAGGAATAGGAATTTATTTGAATTCAGCAACATTTTGGCATGAAAATGGTCCTTTGTACTTCTCCAAGAGAAGGAAATACTAAAATTTTATATATCTTGGATAGAATCAGAAACAAAACAAAAGGTAATTTGTGACATTAATAAATAAATGGATAATATCTATAATTGACATCTATTTTCACATTTTTTTCTAGACACCCAAATCAGATTCATTCTGGGGGCCTCCCAGCAGACTGCTTTTATTATAACTGTGCTGTCATCATCAAATGTTCAGTGCATCGAGTTAAAAATTTCAATTATCCTTCTTCTATAATTAGTTTAGCTTAGAAGTAATAAATATGGAATGTTCTCTTTTGTCTTAAAATTCTTAAGCCTTTATTGTTCCCATTTTCCTCTTTTTTTTTTAATAACTAAATGGTTGTTTTTTACAGCTGAGATTGTGAGTAATTTATGTAATGGTATGACTAGGAGCTTTTAGATAGCACTGCCTTTTCTGAGTACATGACTATAAGAATTAACAGGATTGTGAAGTCTGATTAGAAATTAATTCTGTATACTATTTGAATGTGATTCTAGATTTGCAAGACAGGTAGTAGAGGTTTACAGAAATAAACAGTTACCTCAGTAGCGGGTTATAAAACAGGTCAGTGTTCAAATACAGAGTAACATCTTTCAAGTGTCTGTAGAGTATTAGACTACTATGCCTGCTTGAATTCTCTGTCAAAATTTGGATCATAATATCTGCTTGGAGTTTTGTTACCTGATAGGCGTAGGAATGGTAGAGATGTGTAGGCAGTAAAGGGTTTTTCTGTCCAGCTCTCTAGAGGAGGCAAATTTGTATGTTCTTTTAAATTTTCAAATGTCATTCTACTTTACCAGGAGCTTACCTCCAGGTTTGTGTCAACCCCTCATCTTGCCTCATTTACTCTTTACTCTATTATGTGAGTTGATAATGGAAATGTTTATCCTTAAAAGTCAGTTTTCCTGTTGGTTAGGTACATACAGCTGTTGTTGAGGCTAAAATTTCTAAGGACAAAGAACAATGCACCCCAGTTATAACACTATAGCACAATATTATCCCTTATAATAACAGCTGTGTACCTCTGAACTTTATCTTAACTGTGTTCTTTATAGAAAACATCATGGAGTTTACTTATAAGTTAGTGGGAGAGCTGTAAAAATATTTGAGGGAGGTGTGTGTGCCGATTTAAAGCAAGGCAAAATTGTGTGCTGTAAGCACTGTGATGGCAAATGAAGTATGTAATCTGTATGAGTTACTCTGCTCTAAACTTGTGTGCTGCCTTCTGACTTGACATGCTGCTCTAATTATTTTTCTTGTCTTTATAGTGCTGTTCAGTCTTTCATCAAGTTTTCTCTGTTCTCTTGAACTCTAAGGACACTACTGAAAAGAGCAGATGCTCCAAATGAAAAAAAAAAAGCCACCTTGCTATTCTTTCTTGAGTTTACACACACCAAAATTCGCTCAAACATTTCGAGTCCATTTGACTAGATGAAATCAGTCAATAATTAAAAAGAAAAACAAACAAAAAAACAAAGCAGTGGCCTCTGTCTCTTGAGTTTCCTGCCTTACCCATCTTGCATACAGTAAACCTCGGTTCTTTTACTAGCTATATGCATCCCAATAAAGGTTTTGAAGTTTGAATTGAGACAGACTTCCTCAACTCTCGGCCAGTACTTGCAGAGAAAATCTGCTGTGTCTCCCTGCTTGCCAGAGAAGCATGAAAGCTGGGCCTTTTCCTTTGGCAGAGAAAAAAGGAAAGATCCGATCTTTCTGTTTACAGATTTTTTGCAAGTATTGAGCTCCTGACCAATTTTTGGTAGGACTTGTGTGTTTCTTGCTTGCTAGATATGGCCCAAAGCTCCCAGGAAAAGACCTCCAATCTGTAGTGAACTTGGATAGATCAACCTAGACTTTTCCTCCTGCTTAAATAAGGCCAGCCATCAGTAATGAACAAAGCCAGAAAGTTATACAGAATCCATGAAGATTTTAGTGTGAGGAGTGCACTGTCACTTTTTCATGTAACCTGTTCTTGTACAACTCTTAGGAACAGTTCTAAGCTCATCAAATACTTCAGTAGGTCTGTAGTAGATTTTGGTTTTGCAGGTAGAGCTTGCTTTTCCTAAACTAAATTTCCATTATATTTCTTAAAGGTAGGTAAAAAGGGAAAGCAGTATGCAATAAATAATAGCTTTGGAACTCAATAAAAAGATGTAAAAATATGTCTTGAATATATGGAGAATCTGAATGTGACACAGTCCCTGCTAAATTAACAGGAATGGGTCTAAGAAGGCACTTAAGTGTCCTACATAATTAATAATAAAAAACAAAATAGAGAACTTTTGATTTCTTTTTTTTTTAAAGAAGACTTCTGATTTAAGAAAGGAAAAAAAGCAATGCCCTACAACTTAAGAGACACCAATTGATTTGGAAAGGACAGAAATAAAAAAGATCTGCAGGAGGTAACTGTTTTGAGGTGTGGCAGGTGAACAAATTTAACTGGAAATCTCAAAGGACAGGTTAGTCTGCTTCAGCTGATTTAATACGTTGTTTCTTCATAGGTCATCTACTTGTATCCATGGACTTTATTCTAGCTGTATAGGTGTCATTTTGTTTTCCCTCTGTTTCAACTGTTACACATGATCTGCTTGCTTCTGGTTGGCATCCTAACAACCAGAAGTGACATATGGGCAATCAATACCATGCACTTTAGAAAATATTATTATTTAAACAAAGAACTCCATATAGTATGCAAGATAGTAGCTGGGAAGCTGGAAAATTTCAGACTGCATGTTGCACCTTGTGAATACTGGCACAGGTGATGATATCCTCAATGAGTTACCGTTTAAAAACACTTTCCCTACCTGTTATCAGTGAACTTGACTGCTTGTGGTAAGCTACTGACATAAATCACCTTCCAAACTGTCTCAGAGCACTTCTGGCTTGTTTGACACTGTTTTGAAACATTACGTAGGCTTTTGTATGCAGGGCACTGTTGCTAGCATCAGCCCTTGTTTTACTCAAAACTGTGTAGGCATTAGTTTTCACTGCTACTTTGCCTTCCCTCTGGGATCTTTTTTTATGCCAGTTATTACTTCATAATGCACTCAGCTGCCCACTAAGGTCATTGTTGAACAATCATTCCTGCAGGTGAGCCTGCATCTAGTCCACAGGTTTTCCCCTCAGTGAGATGAAGTCAGTGTTGTCATCTTGCCCAAGAGATCCTGATTAGAATGCCTTGGCTGCTCCTTATCTTTTGGTTTGCTGCCTCAGTACTGGCTTAATACTGTTTGGTTCAGTGTTTCAGAGTAACCTCCGCATCCCTGCTCTTGGTCTTGTTGATGACATGCAAAAACCTATATTCATTGTGCTATTTGGATGCTACTTGATCATTCAGTTGCCTCAATTTGCTTTTTATCATTTGCAGTGAGAATTTGGTTGTGGCTGGTGGTGAGGCCAATGACCTCCCATTTTAGGGAGTTGTAGATGTGGGGCACTGTGAGGATGATCTGGAATTGAGGTTCTGTCATAGACCCCTACGTTCCCAGACCAGCACAAGTGGATTAGTTGGATCCAACATCAGTCTGATGAGTCTGGTAGAAAGCAGAAAAAAACAGTGGGGAAAAAAAAAGACCTGATCCCAGAGTTACCAGTGGTGTAGCTCAGACAAGATTAGGGGGACAATTCTGAGCTGAAGTGACTACTTTGCCATTGGTGGGAGTAGCAAATGGGGCCAGTTCCATGGCTTTTATAGACTTGGTGTCTTCAGGCCTCTGACAGATATACACAATGATCCTGTCCTGGGTTAACATCACATATCATAATGGGTGCAGCATTTGTTTGTTGTTATTGTACTCAAATACGTTACACAAATTGGGGTAATTTTGTCTTCTTTAACTGTGACAGCAGAAGTAACCTTGATTGTTTCAGCATGTGTTCACTGCTTTGTTATCTTTCGCAGCTTTTTTGTGATTGGATTCTTTGGCTTGTTTAACTGTGGCAGGGACGGTTTCTGGTGCTTTCACCTTTCCTCTGCTCAATCTTAGGGTATGAATCAGGCAGATGTATATATCTCCTCCCTTCTAGGACCTTTTTAAGCTAAATATAAGGATATTAAGTAATGTGATAGCACCGGGAATGCACAAATAGGTGCAAAATACTTGTTCTGCTTTGACCAAGAAAGTGTAGCCTATGTATGTAATGCTGGTTTTTATATGTTATGTTGTCACTGAGACACATGAATATTGTACCATACATGTATCTAGCTTAGAGTAGATTAAAAAACCCAGCAAGATTCCCTAGTAGCATATTCAGGTTTTAATGAGGCAGTGCTGTTTAGACACTGGCAGAGTCTCTGGCATGTATTGCCATTTATGTCAAAATAATAAAGACTGTTCCAGAGAAGTAAATGTCCTTTTCCAAATTATGACTGCATTTTTAAAGCTTAGTTTCTTATGTAAATGTCTTTGCAAAGACACACTGTGTGTCTGTATATTCTTACAACTTTAAACTTGTCCTAGAGCAGTCAAGTTTATTTAAAAAGTGTGTGTCTCAAAGGTGTTGACAATTCCACAAATTTCTTGCAGAGGTTACTCAGGTACAGAGGAGAAGTTCATTAAATCATTCTAGCTGTGAAGAAGTTGCTTTGAGATTTCACACATTAGAGGAGAGTCTGTATAGTAGAAAGTCCTTAGTAATGCCCCGACTGTAAGGAAAGCTTCTGTTCAAATTGACATCTCCTTAGATATCACAGTTATTTCTAGGAGTAACTATATGGTGTATAATGCTTGCATATCATCTGCTCTGTTGTTTTTCAGTCTACCTGTAGCCACTGACTACTTTACATTTAAATATCCTCTGAAATATTTGTTCATTAATGTGTTAATGAACCTCTTCAACTGAAAGTACACGAACTTTTGAGAAATGTAACAAACTTTGAACAAGTGATTGTTTTTGCTAGATAAGTATAGAATTAGCTTTTGTTATACACTCTTATCCCAATTAACTAAGTAAACTAAAAATCTGGGATTGAGTCCCATAGAATCAACCATAGAATCATGGAATCAGGCAGGCTGGAAGAGATCTCCAAGATCATTCAGTCCAACCTATCACCCAGCCCTATACAGTCAACTAGACCATGGCACTAAGTGCCTCATTCAGTCTTTTCTTGAACACCTCCAGGGATGGTGACTCCACCACCTCCCTGGGCAGCCCATTCCAATGGCAAATCACTCCCTCTGTGAAGAACTTCCTCCTAACATCCAGCCTATACTTCCCCCAGCACAACTTGAGACTATGTCCCCTTGTTCTATTGCTGGTTGCCTGGGAGAAGAGACCAACCCCCACCTGTCTGCAACCTCCCTTCAGGTAGTTGTAGACAGCAGTGAGGTCACCCCTGAGCCTCCTCCAGGCTAAACAACCCCAGCTCCCCCAGCCTCTCCATGTTATCAAGGGAACAGATTTTTATGTTTAGAATACCAAATTCTTACTATTCTTGAAGGAAGTAACCTGGCTGTACTACGTGAGACTGAGATGATGGCTGCACCTAAGTTAAGCATTTAGTGAATGTTTTATCCCAAAAGAAGGGCTGTAGTTCAAATGCACCATTGTAAATCACAGGTCCTAAACAGGAAATTTCACAAATAGTCAGAAATGCTTAATGGATTACTTTAATAGAGGCTCTGAAATATAACCAAGAAAAGCAAATATACCTGCAGTTCCTTGTCCAGGGTATAGACATAATTTTAAAGATCTTCTAATAGAGGAACATTTAAATATCTCAGAATCATATATGGAGATGTGCTGTGTTGATCTTCAGACATGTTTCTTCTTCAAATAACTTAAGTTGTTAAATGTGATTAGAGCTTAAGAATGATAGAAGTTTATGTGACTTTTCTGTGTCTGGTTTCATTTATCTTAAAAGACATGACAATATATTATAAAGGAAATCTCCTAATTCTGACCCTGGACGTATTCCATCCCTATTGAATAAGATTGAATTGCTAGTAGTTATAATGTGAATTACAGTGATGCCTGCGAGAGTTTTAAAGTACTAAAACATGTAATTTAAAATGAACACTTAGAACTGATTATGTTGTGTGCTAGTTTGAAGCTAGCTAGAATGTTTTGGTGAGAAGAACTAGATTATAGGCTGTGAAAGGAAAACAATGGTGATGTCTATTTCCCTCATAGGCTTGCTGAGAGATATAAGAATAAGATTCAAAACATAGATAAAGGCACTTCTGCTGTTGAGGAACTGGCTGAGCTGCATCTCTCTCTAGCCTCTTTGACTAATCCACTTTGCTTCCTAACCCCCTGGCTGAACCTCCATTCTTCCTTGGGACTGGGGTAAGGTTGAGAGAGGTAGGGGTAAGATGAAGGGGCATTTGGAAGCCCTTCTTGGGGACTCGGGTTTCTGGGAGGGGAGTTGTGTTTCTGTATTACCTTTTCCCTTGTATATTTCTGTATATAACTGTATACACTGTAAATATCTGCTTGTATATTGTGCTAAGCTGTAAATAATAAGCTTTATTCAATTTCCAGAGCTGTCTGAGTCTAGTCTGGGTGATTTCCAAAGTGTGGGGGGGTGGGTAACACCCAAACCACATCATGTTGGTAGTGATTTCTTATATTAACAGAGTAGAAGATATCTTACAACATATTGTAGTTGTGTAGTGTCTTGCCACTTGCACATTTAATTCTGCTGAGTGCCACCATTGTAGAGATTACTCCAGTACATGAATGAGTAAGGTAACTACCAGAGAATGATGTGGTCATTAAAGGCATCACAGGCAAAAAAGTAAACAGAATACAGATTTGCTGAGCAAATATAATTTGCTGTATTCCTATGGTACTGTTTTCAGTGTCACAGTGCTTAATATCTAGAAATGATAGATCAGTAGTAGTATAGAAATTGTTTTCATGTGTTTTTAGGAATGCTTGATCAATAGTCTTGTAAAAAGACATAATAAATTGCAGATTAAATAGCAGATGTTCAAAAAGAGGAAGTTAATATATTAAGGTAATAAATACTATGAATAAATGGTATGAATAGGGCAGGAATGGTGCGCAAAGAAAATCTATTTTGAGAAAGTGCAGGAGTGGTGCAGCAATTTAATAATGTTAGCCTTCAGCATTCAGAATACTTTTCTGTGCTCTTGTAGAGTTAAAGTGTAAAATACATAGATTGACAAATGAACAGACTCCAACTCACATGCAGCTTAGCTTCTTTTTTAATTTGAAATGTACTGAGGTTTCAAACTTACTCTCGTTGCAGTTATGACATCTGAGTAAGTTGTTACTCAAGTAGTGTTTTCAATAGGACTACTGCAGCTTAGCCTGATGTGAATAAAAGTGTTAGCTTGGGTGTACAGAAGATAACCTGTAGTGATGTGTGTGCCTGTAACATACCATCAGATGTTTTACTACGCAGAAGTATTTTTGTTACAGGTTTGTTCTGGTCTCACCAGTGTGGCTACAATTAGAGCTAACCATAGAATCATTTTGTTTGGAAAAGACCTTTAGGACCACAAAGATGATCAGAGGGCTGGAGCACCTCTCCTAGGAGGACAGGCTATAAGAGTTGGGGGTTTTTCAGCCTGGAGAAGAGAAGGCTTCAAAAAGACCTTGTAGTGGCCTTCCAGTATCTGGAGGAGCCCTACAGGAAGGCTGGGGAGGGACTATTTACAAGATCTTGTAATGACATGATTAGGAGTAATGGGTTTAAACTGGCAGAGGGAAGATTTAGACTAGATGTTAGGAAGAAGCTCTTCACAGTGAGGGTGGTGAAAAACTGGAACAGGTTGCCCAGGGAGTTTGTGGCTGCTCCTTCCCTGGAGGTGTTCAAGGCCAGGCTGGATGAGGCCTTGAGCGACCTGTTCCAGTGGGAGATGTCCCTGCCTATGGCAGGAGGTTGGATCTAGATGATCTTTGAGGTCCCTTTCTACCTAAACCACTCTATGATGCTATGATCATAGCATCCCACCATTGTCTAACTCTACTAAGTCTGGTGCTAAACCATGTCCCTTAGCACCACATCTCTGCATGTTTTAAACACCTCTGTCATAGTTTTTTTTGTTTAAGAGCACAACAGACTTAAATTATTTTACTTTTAAAAGAAGGCAGTAAAGTTAATAATGCTCTTGCTGAGCTGGAGTGAAGTACAGAAAAGTTGTATTAAAGATGTGCAGGAAGAAACCATGGCATGCATGAATCCTTAACACCCAGTACAGATATAGGATACATGAGAATTCACCCCAACCAGGCTAAACCACCAAAACCCCAGTGCTCACTGTCTTTCCCCCTCATTGTCTCCCATTTAGACCCAAGCAGCTGGAAATTTGCTGCAGCTGAAGCCTTGAAGGCCACAGGCAAGGTTCCTCCTACATAGTTACCTAGATAAGAGTCCCTCCGGAGATCAAAAAGGCATGGAGAAAAGATAGAGAGAGCTGACTTTGCTGCTCTCTTGTAGTGTGTTAGCAGGATTATGGAATTGAATAACAGAATTACAATATCCAGGGATGACCAGATCCATTCCCTGAGACAGACTTGTTTCTGTGGCCTTCTTAAGGGTACCTGGGACCCCTCAAACCACCACAACCTCCAGGGATGGGGTTTCAACCACCTTCCTGGGGAGCCTGTGCCGGTGTTTGGTAATCCTTCCAGTGAAGTTCTTTTCTTATATTCAATCTAAAACTCTCCTGGTACCACTTGAGCCTATTTGATGATTAAAAATTGAGAGACTGTGGTTAGGATGTGTAATCCTTTGTATTAACTTTAAACAGATTTAGCTCTGATTTTATGATAATCTGGTTAGAGGCAGAGGAAGAATTCATTTAATAACTAGTTATTAGCTCTGATCAATATAACTCAGGAGTACTGAGTTGATACTCCTAGCTTTTAGTATCAGTGGCACATATTTGTCTTTAATTGTCAGTTATTTTGTTTTCCTTTGTAGTTTGTTCAGTCTTTCCAAGAGATTCGGCTTACCAGTAGGTTTGCTAAAAAAAATTCTGCTGCACACTTCTTGAGTGTGAGACTCAGTGCTCCAAATTCTCTTTTCACTCGTTTGAGACTGTTTCCACAGTTGTTCAAGAAGGAAATAATTCAAGAAGTAGTTGTTCAAAAGAGGAGAAGGATAATCCTGCCTTTGATGATTAGAGTTGTCATGCATCTCTGGTGGAAGGACTTTTTCATCTGACTGTTGATGAAACTGCAGCTTTCAGATAAGGCTGATTAGCGTGAAAATCAAGTAACAGATTTCTTACTTAAACAGCATGTTGCAGATCTTTAAAGAAATAAAGAACTGACCCTGAAAGTAATATAAATTGACTATTGGATTCTCTGTGTGTCTTCTCATAGAGAAAAGGAAATTCTGTGAAGAAATGAAGAGTGGAGCTTCTGTCTGGCAGTAACTTCAGATTCTGCCTGATGCAGTTATGAATGATGAGGCAGTTGAGAGGGTTCACCATCTGGCAGTGAATTGCATAGTTTGAGACATCTAATACTTGATCATGTTTAGATAAGTATACTGGAAATTTTAAAAAAGGCTCTCTAACTTGACAGGATATATAAATACTGTAGTTTTCTGAAATGTTATTGTTGTTGAAACACAGGCACTGATGGCACATCTGAGGTTCCATATGATGCTCTGTGCCAAATAAAATGTTGTTATAACTTGCTTCCAACTGTTCAAATAGAGTTTGTGCACATCTTCAGTGATTCTTAAGAGTTAGGCTATTCCCTCCTTACTGTTTTCCTGTGGTTTCCTGGGCAGAAAAAAGGTCTGGAGAATTGGAGAACTAGTAGTGTGTATGATACAGTGTAAATTAAAGAGGAGGTAATAAATGTGAATTTCTTATTCTCTTCAAGGAACTGGTCTGGAAGAAACTGTAGCTTATTTACTGAAAAACAACTCTTTTTTTTTGATTGTAAATGAATAGTTTTAGTATACTAACAGCTTTTCTCATGAGTTAGTGGTTTCTTTTAAACAACAATCTCAGCTCAAGCTCTTAAACACAATTGTGGCAGCAGTGTGAGATGATTAATAGTTTTCTATCCACTTACTGACCCAAATTATTTCTGTGTTTCTCCGTTTCCCAGGAGTCTCTTACTCATTGATTTCTTATGCCTTAGATGCTTTGTATATATTCATTAATTTGACCTAATTAGTATAGTTAGGCGGTTATTGAGTTTTTGTTTTTGTTTTGTATGCTGAAAAGTATTCTGTTTAGGAGAGATAGTCACTATTTATATGTGGGGTGAAAGTTGGAGAATCAGCTAAAAGTATCCCAGCTCAGCCAGGAAAAAAAGGGAAGATTGTCAGGCTGCTTCCACTTGCCCTTTTAACTGTTTTGAATTACCTTCTGCGCCAGTCCAATACCAGTTTGCCTGTGGAAACCACCAGGATGTGTTTTCTAAGGTCATGTATCTGTCAGTCGTCCCCATTCTCTACAGTCATTATCTTGGCACCTACTGGGCATTCACTGAGTTCTCTGTGGACCTCTTGCACATCCTATATACTGAATTGCATATAGTGTCTCTGACAGCACACAACCTCTCTAAATCTCCATTTTTACCATGATACCCATCCTTTACTCACCTCTTACATGGTTGCTGTGTCTTTCTACAGTCCAATGGGCATCCTCAGTATTTATATAATTATCTTTTTCTTGATAGCCTAGAGTTGAAAGACTTTCTAATTTGCTACTTTGAGTGATGATTCTGATCCTTCATATGCCTTTCCTTAGACTAAACAGTACTGTAAGTCTTAACAGACTCTGTGGTTTGGTGGTTTTTTTTTGTTTGTTTGTTTGATTTTCTGTTTGTTGTTAATCTGCAGCAGGATTCCTGACGACTTCAGAAGGAAGGAAACTGATACTAAATTGATACAACCATGTAATCTTGGATTACGATGGATATTTTATCTAGACTGATGTAGACTTTAATCCCAGATGTCTGGGGAATAAGGAATTGTTAAATGATGTTATTCATTATTATTAATACTAATCGGATCAAGCTTACACTTTAAGTCTCAAAGTGGATACAGTAGTGTAGAAAAAACTACCCCCCAAAAACCCTAAGAAACAGACAAAATGAGTTTTGTGTCACAGTTTTCAGACTTACTACATTTGTGAACATGCATGCTGAAAGGTGGCCAGATTGTTTATTTCATTATTCATTTGTCTTTGTTGGCTGACCTCTGCATCCAGGATGATTCACTAATGCTGGATCAAGTTTCTTATATTTTTACTTTCCTTTACTGACAGAAGGAGCACATTACATTTCTCACATAACTTGGGCCTTGTAAAATGAACCAGGGCAGTTAATAGTGGATTTCATCAGCTAATCTGGTGGCTTTAAAAAATGTCAGCTTGTGTTGAATACAGTGCAAACTTTGCTGTCTATTTCATGTGCTTTTTACATTCAGATTTAATTGTGAATTGCTGTGTTTTGAGTTGAAGATGCAAGAGGAATAATATGACTTTGAATAATTTCAGCACTGTTTTTATACATGGTTGTATGAGGATTTTACATGAGGATTTGGACTTTGACCATCCACATATGGATGTGCAAGTAAGGGAAGTCACTGGGAGTAATAGTTCTGGAATTTTGCAGTAAGTTGCAAAATACTGTTTTATTGGTTGATTATGTAAATTTTACACTTGATAGCACTTATTAACACTGTGTTAATGCACTTCATCACATGTATAATGAATTCCAGCAGTTTAAGGAATTTGCTGGGCACACTGAAATCTGTGATTACAGTGGAAAACAGGGACTGAAAAGAGTGTAATGGGGGACACATGAAACCTGTGTCATCTATTTAGCAGAGCTTCAGCTTCAGGTATTTTTGCAGCTGTTCATAGATAGAGGCTCTGCCATCATGGTTTTTGCTTGGTACTTCATGAGATTTTAACATACTGTACATTAGACAGCTTTTCTCTTAGTCTATGATATTCGGTGTGAATTGAGACACCACAGGAAACATGATTTGAACTGAAGCTCCTGCTGAGCTATGTGGTCTCTACCAGGTATTCCTAACATTTCCTTTTCATGGAATATAATGATCATGTGGCCACAAGGTGAAACAGCTCATTTGGATGAAAAGAATAGTTTCCTGACAAATCAGCCAGCTGAATCAGCTTAGTTCTGTGTACTCATGATCTCTAGATGCATGAAATGGGGGAAATGGGGACCAAAGGTCAAGAGTGAGTCTGCCAGTTTTGGTGGTAGCTACCTGCTAGATTAACATATCTGAAACATCAAATGACCTTTGCAAATTAAAGAAATGTGTAAACCAACTAGTGTTTTTGTCCCTTTAGCATGCTACTTATTTTCTCCCTTGTGCTCTTATAGCACAGGTACACAAAGTGGATTGAGAAAATGACCTATCTGTGAAGTAACTTAAAAAGTTCTTGAGATGGATCAGTTCCCTGTAGTCTTGCAGTGGTCATGAGAGGATGGGAACAGCTGGATGTAGGGAGCTTCTTAAGCAGACATTATTCTTGATGAGGTGGATTTCAAACGTAGGACAGATAGAGTGCTTGCAGAGAGAAACGGGCAGACGTGTAGCCCCTGGGAGCAGAGGAGAGATGTCCAAAAAATCACTCCTGGAGATTGTTTGAGGTGAAGTTTCTAGAGAAAAGAATAATATCTGAGGGAAACAGTTTGGGGAGAACATGTGGAGAGGCACTTTGGCATGAGAGAGGCTAGAGAATGTTTTTGAAAGGAGGACTGTGGAAGACTAACCCTGACCTCTGAACGAACTTTGTGGACAGAGTTTGGGATATAAATGCAGGTCTGATTGTAACAGCTTTCTGTTGATAGATAGTTTTGTTTTGTTTCTGCTGTGTTTTTTTTTTTAAACTTTTATTTACTGTTTCTTTGGAAAGAAAGCTGTGCAAAATTTCAGGTTAAAATACACAATCATTTTTGTGATCTCAATTTCATTGCATAATGTTAAAATTGCATAATGATACTGTCTTTTTTTGCCCTGTAGAGTGATGTTGTTTGTGATCATGTCATTTGGCAGGCAGTGTAACAAGAGGTGTATTACTTGTAGTAACAACCCATGCAATTAATTTTTATTCCTGGTACAGGGAGTACCTTTATGAATATATGTTGGTGGCTTGTATTTTCATTCAGTTGCTTGATGCAAACAGGAAAGATGAATCAGTAGATGGAGATGTTGCAAAAAGTTATGTAAGCTGTTATCTGGAGTTTTGGAGAACAGGAAAGAGGGACGGGAAATGCTAGAGTAAGGTAATTGTTAAAGTACTTTTGTCTACTAGTGTGAGTGTGGTTTTGTTTTGTATATATTTTGGTTTTAAATGAAATAGATAAGATTGAAGAAAGTGAGCTAAAATGAATGTGATGCTAGAGGGGCTATCACTGACCCTAAAAAAATTGCTTGGCTCTTGCTTTCTCATTGCATCTCCTCTACAGTTGTGCTGTGACAATATTTTATAGGGTGCTCTGTGCACTCCATTGGTAGCATGACCCCAGTTTAAGTCCTATCCTTGCCACTCTATCCAACTACTGCTATCTCCTATACAACTTTTCTATGAACTGTAGCTTTCATTTTAGTTTCTGGTGCTCACTCTCTCTTATACTGATTGGAGTTTCCCATCCTGACTCTGCTCTGGCACGCACATGGATTTTGTAATGTGTGGAGAATGTAAAACTTGCAGCTCTTTGTTCTGTGTCTGTCACTTTCCTTTGTGACCCTCTCCGATCTCTTTTCTGTTCTTAAACTGATAAATTTGAAATCTTAAATGGAATACTATATATTGCATATTTTTCCCCCTCCTCCTGTACATTTAAGATAGTTGCTGTCTGAAGAAAGTATGCTGTTCACTGGCTAGCAAACTTTAGCCCCTGAATTTGTAGCAAAATGTAACTTTGTGTTTTCTTTTTTAAGAGTAGCCCATCCCACTACCCCCACTCCACCCCCGTCAGCTCCCCATGAGATAAATGGTACATTTCATGACATTTTTGCATTTTATTGTGCAAGACAATAACATGTACATTACCCCTCTATTTAAAGGTTATGTTCTACATTTTGACCTGTGCCAAACTGCTTTTGGATGAAAACTAGTAATCAGAATTGAAGATGACTCTTCATAATGCTTTAAAATAAAATTGTTTAATGAGAAGAGTATCAAAGTAAAATCTACACTTCAAACTACTTTCATTATTACACTTTACTGATTCCCCCCTCTCCCCCCCCCCCCCCCCCCCCCCCTTTTAAATCTCTCCTATCATGACTATTCTGTTATCAACTACAGATGATGCAATTATTAGGCTTAACAAAAACTGCTTGGACTGAATTGCAGAAGGTAGTCCCTTTGGATTATGCAGATAGTGCCTAGGTTGGCACTGATTAATCACAAATGAAATTGTTGTACCTAGATAGTGATTTGCCTTGGTTTTGTCATATATTTTACTACTGCAGTTTCAAAGTAATTTTTTTTCTTGTTTCTATGGAATTTAGATGATTTTAGTAAACTTGGGCCTTAACTTTCTGCATTTTCCATGCTTTTAATATTACTGATAATGTTTTAGAACATGAAAAGTGATACATTTAAATATAAGTGTTTACTTGTTTAATTTTAGTTTACTGTCATTTATCTGGATGTGTTGCTTGCATTACTCTGTTCCCTTTGTTGAACTCTTTGTAACTTCTTATTTTCTGATTCCAAGATTTACTTCTATCATGCCGTTTGGGGGAAAGCTGAGACTTAGTGGCAGCAGCGAAGGGCAGTTTCAACTTTTTTATCTTAAGGCATATAGGTAAAGGGGTAAAAAAAAGATTACTGGTAATATTTCAGTCTTCTACCCTCTCTGCCTTCATGCATTTTCAGTCGTAAATGTCTGGCAAGAATATTTTGTTTTATTCATGATTTCATGGTAACAACAAAGTTTAGTGAAAACAGAAGTGATGTAACACCAAAACAATTATAGTTGTGATAGAGTTCAGTTCCAAACAGGAAAGACAGTATAGATGTAAAAGTGATTTTATTCTTTAAAATAGTATAGCTAGTCCTGACTATGAGTCAGAAAAATTCCAGAGAAGATACTTCCTTTTTAAATGAGTAGATAATTTTTTGTGTTCGATTTCCATGTTACAGCTTCAGTAAAATTATTTTTTGCACTCACATAGCTTTCCACAGTGAAGACAGCTATTTAAACATGTAAAACGTGACTGTGATTTCCCCAACTGTAAAGTGAGACTTTAAGACAATTTCAAATGTGTATTATGAAATTCTCTAGGTCTCAATATAGTTGACTTCTATTCTGTATGTTCCTTCTCTTTACTTTAAAAAAAAAAAAAATCTATTGTAGTTGTAATTGTGGATTTTTTGCCATGGATTCTGTTCAATATGTGTATATTATTTCCTTTACAGAAAGTCATCTGTTTGGATGCCTCGAGGGGAAATGCATCTTTGACATGGATTATACATTTTGTTGTCTTCTACAACCTGCAACAATGCTGTGTGTGCTACAGAGAATTATGAGAAGAAACAAGCCGAATGCTGACATTGTAGTAAGAAGCTGGTTTAAAAATGTTTGTCTTTCGTATCAGTAATCCAAGGCTGGGAAAGCCTAGTAGCCCAGAAGTTTAAAAAAAACCACCAGCACAACTAAACAAAACTAGTTAAGAACGAAAAGTAGTCAATGCATATTTTACTGTGTGTTCCCTGATTGTTTAGCACTAAATCTTTTATTGCACTGAAATCATTATGGTGTAAAGATTGGTAGACAACGCTCCCCACACCCTCAGTCCCCAGCACACATCCAGCAGCTAAAGACTATATCAAGATGACCTCTGAGGAGATGACAGCGTCTGTTCTTGTCTCTGTGGTACAGAGTAAAGTGATACCTGCTCAGTCAGCTGGAGATGAAAATACTGAAAATTCTTTGGACACCAGTGTTATAAAAAGACATACTGCCCGTCTGGGAGGGCAAACCACACATGCTCTTTCATACTTACACAGACTTGAAGAAGATACTCTTCAGGGCTCAGCGCCCAAAATATTCTCTCTGGCAAAAAAACAACTAACTAATGACAATAGTAATGAAAACTTCTGGGAGAGGAACAGCTCCATGCCTGATTCAGTGGAATTTCTTAACATTAACTGTAACGTTATACAGAAAAAAATCAAGAGCAGTATCCCCTGCAGCCAGCTGTATAAATCTTGTGAGCCTTTAGCAGGAGGAGAAGCATGCCTGGAAACTGGAATTCCTGTTTCACTGGAAAGAGCCATGCTTGCTGAAATTCAGTTGAAAATGAATGGACCTTCATTAAGAAGTCAGACGGCAGTAAGCAAGAACGACAGCAGTGATACCGATCAAGTGGCCTTTTTTCAGTTTCACTGTGCTGGTGAAAGGAAGATATCAAAGGCTTTGTGCAGCTTGCACAACAGCTTCATTTTGAATGACTGCTTGCAGCCAGCAAGTGTTGGTGATGGTAGCACCACCAATTCCCCAGCTTGCACTTGCAGATTAATGGAGTTGACACATAATTGTGAGAATGAGAATGGGCAGAAGTTTTATGAAGACACCTTAAGAGATAAATATTTCTGTCTGGAAAGAGCACCACAAAAAGTTAAAGTGGCATGCTCAGGTGACAACTTCTGTGGAAATAACTTTACTGGAAGAATGCCCTCAAAGCCCTTTCTGAGCCATTTTGAAGACTGTAATGATAACTGTGAAGAAGAGATGGAAGAGAGTTTTTTTAAAAACAAAAAGGATCGTTCCACTTTATTAATAAGACGTTTCTGTAAAAATGATAAAGAGGTTAAAAAATCAGTTTATACTGGAACAAGAGCAATTGTCAGGACTTTACCTTCAGGGCATATAGGAACTGTTGCTTGGAATTATGTTGAGCAAAGGAGAAACAACAGTGGCTTGAAGCTCTCTAGGATTACAACAGAACAGCTAACTGGAATTCGGCCTTTAATGAAATGGAAGTTTACTTTCTCTCTTGAGAAGTCTTTATGGCATGAGGTAAGTTTTCCTTAATGTTGTTTGTTATGTTATTCAAAAAATGGCCCTCCACTACCATAGACTTAATAGTGCAAAATAGGATGTGTCATTTAACCTCATTGACTCTTATAATGAACACTACTTTTTAGAAGAGCATATCCTCATGGTTTAAAATATTTTGGTTTAAAATAGACAAGAGGTAAAATGTATAATTTTGTAGCTGTATAAAATTCTTATATGTGTAAATTTATATCTTGATATAATTATATATAAGAATGTAATACAGCTATATATAGATAGACCCATATACACATTTTATAGATACAGGATTATAGGAACATTTAAATTGGAAAACACCTATAAGATCATAGAGTCCAACTGTAAAATGTATTAAATGGATTACATTATTTTATCAGTGATAAGAGAAGAGTGGCCTTGGTGGCTCCAGGGCTCTGTGTCAGTTGTGCCCTCAGTAATTATTTCTTTTTAGAAAATAGTATTTTTTTTTCTATTTAAATAGTTGAAGAGTTCTTTGAAAGTGTTTGTCAGGTTTTTGTACTAGGAAGCTCAGTGGTGCTGTTCATTATTGCGATACTCTATACCATTCAGTGAAAGTACCAGCTTGCTGGTACGACATATGCCCTGTGTGGGGATGAATATAAGCCATGTGTTTACCTAACCAGATATCTGCTCAGCACTCTCTGTAATTGCAAGGCACGGAATGTTTCCTCCTGGTCAGAAGAAGCTTAAAACCACAATACTAAGTCTCTCTTCTTTAAAGTGGTGACTACAAATATTTCTTATCAACCTCTGTGTTTGATATCTTTGTGTAATATTCATCAAGCATTCTTAGCATTATTTTAATGTTATTTTAGTATGAAATATTGCTACAGTAATATTTCTGTATATTTACGTCTTACTGGCAATACAGATGTTTTCTACACAAACACAGAAACTGACTCAGTGGATGTGACAAATATATGGACCTGTTGAATATATGCACTAAGTTAAAATAATGAATTCTGGGCATTTGTAGGAAACATAATAATAATCAAAGGAAGAAGGAGAAAGTAGTAAATGAATGTGGTAATTTGTTCTTTCTTTCCCCTTATCTCACCCTTCGAGCATGCAATCTGTTTGGAACAGCTAAGTGAACAGTAGCTCTGTTCTTCAAGAGGAAAAAAAAGTTGGAGAAATTAAGTTTTCATAGCAGTACTGGTGTAACATGGAACAATAGAGACTTTATGTTTTAAGTAGGAAAATGTGGGTCTTATTTGTTGATATCCCTTACATAAAAATTCTAGTGCTATTAAAGGAAAAACACTGAATTGTTGTATTGACAAATAATTTTCTTATTTCCCTACATAGGAAGATGGGATTGAGACTTTGCATTATTTAGAAAATACATGAAATTCTATATTAATGTAGAACATGATCACTTTTTATAGATATTTTATATGCAGATGTAGAATGCTCTGGATTTTTTTCTAATTCTCCATGTAGATTTGCAGCCATATACAGTGCTGTACTTATTGTACCAGATGGATGTAACTTAGCTATTTTTATCTGTTCACAAGAAATTTGCTTGCCCATGTTGGACATGTTGGAACAGTGCAAGCCCCTCACATGTTAAGGGTATTGCAAATGCAAAGAATTTGCCTTAGAGACAAATAAGGAGAGTGCAAGCTTTGGCGTTGGCTTTGCTTGGCCTGGCACAGTGTATCCACTACTTGGGTTCATCTCAGCTGTATTATTTTAGAAGTCTGACTAATTAGAAAAGTCAGAGTTTTTTGAGTCATTGAACCATCTGTGTCTGCGAGGTGTTAGGTTTATACGCTGCTTCTTTTCTTCTGGTGATGCTCTTTCTGCAGTGACAGTAATGTAATACAACAAAAGTAGTCAGCTCCACCACTGCCTAGATACTAAATCTGAGCAGCTCACTAGACCACTGCAGGGTGATTCTTTTAAACTAAGTAGTGACCTCAAGATCTCCAGATAACAGCTGCAACAACATAGTTGCAATGTGTAATAGATGAATTCTTTAGTTAAGCTTATTTTGTAGGCGTCAGTACCATCTTTGCTGTGTCATTACATTCTTGATGTCAGTAGTTAGAGCTTTAAGAAGCAAGAATTCTGCTCGCTTGCTTAATTCTGCTCAGATAGAAGTTAGCACACTAATGTATCTCTTGCTCTTCATAATGCTAAGGCACTGTTGAAATTTCAGATAGTAATAAAGGTAACAATTAAAAAAATGCCCCCTACAGAATCCCAGAATGTTAGGGGTTGGAAGTGACTTCCAGAGACGAAGTCCATCCCCCCCTGCCAAAGCAGGATCACCTAGAGCAGACTGCAGAGGACCTTATCCAGGCAAGTTTTTAAAATCTTCGGAGAAGGAGACTCCACAACCTCTCTGGGCAGCCAACCTATTCCAATGCTCTGTCACCCTCACTTTAAAGAAGTGTCTCCTGTGTTCTAGCTTGTACCTTTTCCTATCACTGGGCACCAACAAAAAGAGACTATCGCCTTCATCTTGGCACCTACCCCTCAGATCTGTGTAGATGCTAATAAGATCCCCTCTCATTTGTTTCTCTCCCACATCTGTTTCCAGATAGCATAGGGATTTTTGTTATATATTTATGTTTCATAGTTAATGTAATATTTGATATAGTAGCTCAAAGTTTATTAACATCAAGTTTTTTCCCCATGTAGTGTCCATAGTATTTTTATGATTCATGTGTAAAATAAATGTAATGCAAGAAACTTTTTATTATGTATGGCTGATATAGTCTTTTGTTAAGATTTATTATAACGTTGAACTATAGTCAATTGGTAGCATCTGTTAGCAAAGAGTTATGGAGAGAAAAAAGATTTGGAGGTAAAAAAGTCTAACACTGCTCTTTATATAGAAGGTTATGCTATGCTTCCTTTTTTTCTTTTAAGACATTTTGTATTCTGTCTTGTGGATTCCAGATTAATTTGGGGTTTGAGATATTTTTGATTTTCCATTTTGAAATGAAATTTCTAGTCCAGACTGCTGAAAGGAATTTATAATAAAAAATAACTTAAATAATCTACAAGTGTTTGGGATTCTTGCCCACTCTAACAATTTTTTTTTTTTTAAATCTGACTGTGCATGAGTATTTAGCCTGTTACTAGAGTTACAGTGTTTTTAAACATAAAGATTTGTAGTAACATATTAAAGTAGTTAGTAGGTATGGATGAGCTGGGTTTTGTTCTGTTGGGATCCTCTGTTTCTTGGTTTTTTGCTTTAGAGTTGCAGTCTTTTGTTTAAAGTAAAATGTTCATAAGCAAAATTATTTGGAAAAAAAATCAGGGAAGCAAAAGAGAAGCCAAATAGGCATGAAATTATGTTTCCTTTCAGTAAGTACTGTGAAAAAAGAACTTTGTTAAATGAAGCTCTTACTTATATTTACATTGGGTTGAGTTGCTCCAGTTTTAAAGGCTATCTTTAAAAATAGAAATGATACCTTCTATCCGTAT
The DNA here is from genome assembly GCF_015220805.1 of Pogoniulus pusillus. Classification (NCBI taxonomy): domain Eukaryota; kingdom Metazoa; phylum Chordata; class Aves; order Piciformes; family Lybiidae; genus Pogoniulus; species Pogoniulus pusillus. Next base: position 17,836,322 of record NC_087269.1, read on the forward strand.
AGGTAATCAGTTTTATTGTCACAATGTGTGATAGAATTAAAGATGAATATTTTAATGCTTTATTTTATAGTTGTCTTATAGCTTTAACAGTTTGGGGCCAAATTACGAACACTAACTTTTAGCTGTGAGCACACTTAGGTATTCAGAGCCAATAGTGTGGGAGTTTTGGCAAGAGCAATGTATTATGCCTTCAGTTTTTCCACATTTTCTGACTTTCTCCTTCTAGTGACTGTTCATTAACTGTAAAGAAGCATGAAGATCTGTTTTAGAAAATCTCCCTGCAGCCCATTAAAGAGTTCATTTTAGAGTGTTAGAGTTGGATGCTCTTCTGAATTCCTTCTCATGTGAAACTAAGATATCTCCATTACCTATATGAATGATTGAAAAGTTTGGGTGTTCAGTCTGATATGAGTGAATAAAAGCTGCTATATAAAGGTCACTCTGTTAGTGAGTGAATAATTAAAAACTGAATTGATGAGATTTCATGTATATTTTAATTTGTCATGCTTTTCCACAGTTGTTCAGAATCTTTTGAAAAGAGAGTTTTCTAAAATGGAATAATCTTGGGTTGACAAGAATTGATAGGCATGTATCTTACTGGTATGAAATTTCAAGAAGGACTTACAGGAAAAATCTCTACTGTGAAATTATACTTGCCACAATATCTAAGGCATCCTCCATGAGAAATGAGACCTTCTAGTTACGAAAAGTTGCTATAGTATGGTTATGAGCCTTTGGTCATGAGGAATTTTGCTTGAAAACAGACTGGTGATAACTTAGAAAAAGGAATAGCAATTGAATGTAATAAAACTGTTAGGTCCTGTCCAAGTACATATGAGTTGAGGTATCAAGGGACAGGAAAGCTTTGAGGGTGCTCCCACACCAACCAAAGCTAATTACCTCAGTGCAGCAGTTGGAGCCAATGTGACTCAGGGCAGTGTGACAGCATACAACTTTCATCAGGAATGTCGGAAGTGGAACAGTGCTGGAAACATAAACATTCAGCCCTGGCATTTGCAACCACTTTTTTAGTCCTTTTTCTTTTTTTCCCCCCCTCTTTATTCTCCTAATAACTTTGCTAGAAAACTATATAATTATAAACTATTCCTTACCTGCAAAACACATGTATCAGGCAGTGTGCTTATTGTCCTGCAAATTGTGTAGAAGTATTCATTTTAAAAATACTTGGAACTGTAACCAGATATAATAATTTATGAACTGAAGACTTGAAGACTTACTTTTGAGATGCAGTCATCAGTCCCGTAGCTGAGAGAGAAGAGTATGTTGGATTATCTTGTTTTCATTCTTATTTTACAGATAATATTCCTGTCCTCCCATTTGTGTGAAGTTCAGAAGAGTCTTTTAATCTCTGGGGTTCTAACATACACTGTAAAAAACTAAGATTTCCTTTGTGTAGCAGATACTGAAAGATAGATTCCTACAGATAAGTTTGCTGTCATAGTATGGAAACTTGAAGCAGTAACAGAGAAGTTTGTTTTTATCAAGATGCACATGTTTGCAGGCCTCTGAATAACTATCTCCTGTGTAAACAGAATTTCTTTTTATTTTTTTTCCCCATAAGTTTAATGTCTGTTGACTGTTACCACCATTTGGACTTTGAATCCACACTAAAACAGTATGAGCTTCTTAAAACCTATTTTTAATAATCTTCTATATATTCCTTATATTATTTTTATTTTTCTGACATTAAAAATTGGTTTTCAAGAAATCAAAACAGATACAGACCTTCATTAGTGAAGCGTGGGCAAAACAAAGGATGCATTATTAGCTGCTCTAGTTTCTTGTTAAAGCAGTCTTAGTCCTTAAAGTCTTCAGGAATTCCCTGCAAGTGCTAGAGAGTGAGTGAAATCCTGGTCATATTGTAATTTGTTTAAAATCTCCTATTGAGGTAATGGGGAGGTAATTTGGAGGGAGGAAAAGCATATGCAATATGGAGCTATTGGCTTCATAGGAACCATTAGTTTTGCATGCAACATTTAGTAGACAATCATGTTAAATGTAAATTGGACAGTTTTAAAACTATAAAGTGTAAATATTGTCTATATAAACATGTATAATGCATTGTGAAATACTTCAAGTAGGATCGTTAACTATATATATATATATATATTTATATATATATATATATATATATATATATATATATAAACTTTCTGTACCCTGCAGTCAGATGTGCTATGATTTACTGTTCATGTTACCATACTGCTTGGAAGCCCCATTTCTTGACTTGAACTTGCTGTGGTAGCTCTTTTACAAATGAGTCATGATCTCATCTATTCTGTAGACTTAGAGGCAGTTAGTATTTTGTGAGCTCACTCAGGTTTTGGAGAAGATAAACTTCTCCCAAACACTCTCCATATGCTGTGGCTACATTTTCTTTTATCTCAGCAGGCTTAGTAGCTGTGTGCTGCACTGTAGTCTGCAAAAGAGACATACCCTAAGTTTCCAATGAAGAAAAGAAGAAAAACAATTTCCCACCAGTTCTAACTGATAGTGTTAAGTAATTTTAGAGTTATATACATAACAGCAAAGCTAAAACAATACTGTGAATGTTGTTTTTTTTTTTTTAATGTATGTAGCAAATAAATTCTGAATTACTTCTGGACTGAATAAAAGTCTAAATGATAATTCTGAATTGTTTATCATTTGACAAAGATATAAGAAAGAATTTGAGCTGTAGGGAATTGTTCTTAATGTGATTATGAGTTGAATCAAGAAAAAGACCCCGAGAGAAAAAAAAATGTCAGTTTTCTCTGTTTTAAATTAGGAATTTATCTTGCATAAGTTTGCAGATTGCAAAGCATATTGCTACAAACTTAAGTCTCCCTCTCTGGAGATATTCAAGACCCACCTGGATGTGTTCAAGACTCACCAGGATGTGATCTGGTACAGATGATCTTGCTCTGGCAGGGGGGTTGGACTAGGTAATTTTTCGAGGTCCTTTCCAGCTTCTAACATTCTGCAATTGTGTGAAGCTGTTGTAGTTCTGACTCTGTACATATATAAGCACGTCTGTTGTTTACAATCTTGGGATTACACTAAGTGGCTTCTGTGTGTAAATATAAATATTTATCTTCTAGAGGGAATAAAAGGATGATGTCATGAACATTCAGAATATTTCCACTTTATGAAACTAAATTGTGTTCTGGGTCACCTACGTGTCCTTTTGGAACTTTAAATATAGTCAGTGAAAAAATAATTTTCTCTCTGAAGATTTCATTGTTATCTAGTGATGTGACATTGATGTAAACTATCACAGTATCACAGTATCATCAGGGTTGGAAGAGACCTCACAGATCATCAAGTCCAACCCTTTACCACAGAGCTCAAGGCTAGACCATGGCACCAAGTGCCACATCCAACCTTGCCTTGAAGTGCCCCAGGGACGGCGACTCCACCACCTCCCCAGGCAGCCCATTCCAGTGTCCAATGACTCTCTCAGTGAAGAGGTTTTAGTCTATTAGCATCAGGTCACTCAACAGGTTGAGGCTGCAGAAAAGATGGAGGTTATCAACAAGCATGATCTATAACCTGGATCATGTTTAATATGAGTAATGTTGTTTGTTGGGTTTTTTTGAGCTTGCACAATGTTTCCTTGCCATTGCAAATACAGTCTTTGTAAATTTCTAGTAATGTAATTTTTTTTTGTTTGGTGGGGTTTTTTTTTGTTTTTTTTTTCCAAATTTTAAACTTACTTCTCAACACGTGTTAACTGGAGAGCAGCCAAACAGAAAGGCATCTGGGGGTGCTGATTGATACCCGCCTGAACATGAGCCAGCAGTGTGCCCAGGTGGCCAAGAGAGCCAATGGCATCCTGGCCTGCATCAGGAATGGTGTGGTCAGCAGGAGCAGGGAGGTCATTCTGCCCCTGTACTCTGCACTGGTTAGACCTCACCTTGAGTACTGTGTTCAGTTCTGGGCCCCCCAGTTTAGGAGGGACATTGAGATGCTTGAGCGTGTCCAGAGAAGGGCAACAAGGCTGGTGAGAGGCCTTGAGCACAGCCCTACGAGGAGAGGCTGAGGGAGCTGGGATTGTTTAGCCTGGAGAAGAGGAGGCTCAGGGGAGACCTTATTGCTGTCTACAACTACCTGAGGGGTGGTTGTAGCCAGGAGGAGGTTGCTCTCTTCTCTCAGGTGGCCAGCACCAGAACAAGAGGACACAGCCTCAGGCTGCGCTGGGGTAAATTTAGGCTTGAGGTGAGGAGAAAGTTCTTCCCTGAGAGAGTCATTGGACACTGGAATGGGCTGCCCGGGGAGGTGGTGGAGTCACCGTCCCTGGAGTTGTTCAAGGCAAGGTTGGACGTGGCACTTGGTGCCATGGTCTAGCCTTGAGCTCTGTGGTAAAGGGTTGGACTTGATGATCTGTGAGGTCTCTTCCAACCCTGATGATACTGTGATGCTGTAACTTTGACCACCTGTTTCCTGTAGTGTTGTTTTTTTTTTGGGGGGGAGGGTGTTGTTTGTTTTATTTTTTTCTCTCAGTGGCTCTGCTGCTGAGGAGATAAATGCATTACTGGCTTGTTTCAGAATTAAAGTTACCATTATAAAATGATGGTAGAATAAAACAAGTAAGTTGGACACTGTTACAGATCAGTTCATGGTGAAATTCAGAAGACAAAGTTTTAGGTACCTTGATTTTTCATTGAGTACAAAGTTTCCGCCATGCAGGGGGCCAATTTCATACAAGAAACTTAGTCCAGCATCAGAAACACCAGGTTGAAGCTCTGTATGGGGAATCTGGGGGTGTGTGACCAAAATTTTCAGGCACTTCCAAGTTTTTGTGTTCATATGAGAATATTTTGCTTGATCTATGATCTACATAATGACATGTTCGTTATATCATATTTGTCCTCTTCTATCTCACCTCTCTGTTGTTTTGACTGATTTGGATAAGAGGGTGTGTTCAGTTTATGCAATAATGCAAACTGGTTTTTAATTTTATAATGAAGCTAGGATATGTATTTTTGCAGAATAAAGCAGAGCAGAGTTGGTCTATTACCTATTAGAACTGGTTTGTGCAGTCCACTGTTTCTTTTTGTTTGTGGTGAACTTATTCTGCATCCACACAGCTGCCTGGCTTCAGACAAGTGTTTGTATTGCCAGTAACAAAAATCTTAACATCTGTCATCAGATCTGAGGTTGTCACTTCTGTGGGGAGGATCACTTGCTGCCCCTATTTTTTTTGTTCTAGCAGGCTCTTCTGTAGCATCTAACATCACTTATCCCTTACCCTTCTTTAGTTCTCCTTGTGACCTATTTAGTCTGCACCCTCTGGCACTGGCAAAAAATCACACAATAGGAGACAGTTTGTATCATTTCAGCTATCATGGCCAATGATGCTTCCTGGATTGAGTGCTTTAAATATTCCATACCCGAGTTTCTTATCACTGAGCAGCCGAAAAGCTGGGCCCTGTGGCTGTTATCACAGCCGTCTGAAGGCCCTGCAGAATTCTACAAATGCCAGACTTGATAGCATTTGCTTTACCTTGACAAAGACTCATCCTTTCAGCTTGCACTGTCTTAACTTCCCTTTGGCTTTTCTGTGCTCTTGCCCAGGTTCTTTTTAATGGATGACTCCAAGATTGCCTGTCTCTTTCTGGACTTCTAACCTTGGAAGTTTACATGAGGTTTCTTAGTAAATTCTGTGAGAAGGAAGAGGAAATTCTACTTTTTTATAATTCCTCTTAACTAGTTTTTACTTGAAGCCTGTCAGTAGCTGCCTTCCCCTGGTCCTTAGTGCCGTTCTTGAATTTACCTTCAGCTTGCTAACTGTTCTCTAGACTGGTGGTCTTTATGTAGTTTCCTTTATCCTTCAGACTTTTGTATAGAGAAAAGACTTCCTGGTGTATTTCCCTTTAGTTCCCTACTACTGGTTATAATTTTTCATAGTATTAACAGTCTATTCTTTATCCAAGTCTGATAGTTAAGGCTGAAGTTCCTTCTTCATGCAATTGCATGGTCTTAACGAGCACTCCTAGTAACTTTGAGTCCAACTTCATTGAACTCATATAAATTTACATGTGGCATCTGTACCATTTATAGCTATTATATTTTCCACTTAGCTTTTCTATTTAAGTCTTTATCCTTTTCATAATCTTTTTTTTTGATTTTTTTTTTCCCAATGAACTTTAGTAAACAGCATTTGAAGTTCACATTGGATGATTGATATGCACATGCTTGCATTATTATACTCCTAGACTGAAAATGAATTCCCAAAAGGGCTGGCAGTTTTGACTGAAGTTAAATGTCCATTTCCTCCCAGTATGGTAGAAAATAGTATTTGTGTAACTTTTTCCTATTGTAATCATTAGGAAAAAAAAGTATTTGCTAATAGTTCATGATTTCTATTAGTAATCAGTTGATAGGAGGCTTTAATGACCAGATTCCTCAGATCTTTGCTTAATTTAAAATTCTCTACTTTGCAAAGAAACACAAGGGAAACAACAGCCAAGATGAAAGCAGACTCATTGGACACACCTATGTGATTGTGGCTCAGTGGGTCCAATAGAACAGAAACTGAAAAAAATCATTGTCATTGAGTAAAAGAAGAGATAATTGACTTAACAGTACTGGGCAGAATTTGCTAATGAGATATGCAAGGTAGTCATCTGAAAGAACTAATGAAAAGGATTCAGTGTTCTGTGAAGAACTTAGGAAGAAAATAAAAGAGATAATTGACAAAGAATCCTTTGAGTTTTGGGACTTGAAAAATGTAGAGAGTGAAAAAGAACTAGAAAAATCTTGTTTCCAAATCTAACCAGACCTAAAGGATTTGCTGTTTTTCTGTGCAACTATGACACATGCAAGCCATTGCTAGTGTGGACATGATGATTATGTGCAAAGGTTGAACTTTGAAGAGGAAATACAAAGGAAAATTAGTAGAATTTGGAGGGACACTGTTAGTCATTATGTTTTCTAAACTGTTATGAACTGAAACACTCTGACAAGGCTTGATGTAATAAGGCCAAGCATGTGTGGCAAGACTTAGTAGTTTGGCTGTTCTTTTAGCTTCTTGAGTTTTTAATTAGATAATGCTTTATAGTTGTTGGGGTTTTTTTGTTTGTTGGTTTGTTTTTTTTTTCTGGAACATTTTCTACTGTGGAATGTATCTGATGAAAATACCATGCTTTTTCAAAGACGGTTGTTAGTTAAAAAAATCTGCAGAGTTACAGAGTCTCAGGTTTGATAAAAATCCATTTCAAATTCTTAACAGGACAACAGATTAAATAATGGAATTGAATGAAACTTAATTTTGGAAAGCTTGGAATAACAAAGTTTCTTAGAAGACTAAGAAGAGGTATATGAAAAAAATTCAACACTGCTGTAGATATCTTGAATCTCTGTACTTTTCCAGAGACTTGAAGGCTTCCGTGTTTGAGCTGTGCCTCAGTGGTACAGCTCAAAAAATTATCTTGCTGATATATTGCCATTACCACAGTAGCAGCAGTACTTACTATGCTCATGCAAGAAGAATGATTTGGTTGCACAGGTGATATGTGTATCATCAATAGTATGTGTACCACACCTTGGAAACAATCTGGAGAAGCAGTCCCGGGTGAACCTTATGAGTTTCAACAAGGCTAAGTGCACGGTCTAGCACCTGAGTTGGGGCAATCCTTGTTACCAATACAGTCTGAGGGAAGATGTTATAGAGAGCAGTCCTGTGGAGAAGGGCTTGGGGGTACTTGTGAATGAAAAGCTGGACATGAGCAGACTGTGTGTACTTGCAGCCCCTGGTGCAAAGACTGGTCTATTCACTAGTTTTTAGAAGTTGCTGCTCTCCAACCAGCTGTTGGCATAGTATCTGACATGGTGCCTTTGTCTTAGTCAAATGCCATGGGCAGGTGCAGATGATTTGACTGACATCATTGGGAAAAAAGCATGGAGATTTGAACAGTTCTTTATCAGAATCGATCCTCCGAAACAGGAGGGGAGATGATGTAAGAAGACTTTGTTTATATAGTAGTTTTCATTATACCTTTTGGAAGGTAGAGATTTTTTTTTTCAATAAAATGTGAAAAGTTATCACTAAAAAAATCAAATAAAGACATTTAAATTAGAAATAAATTAAGAAAAAAAGATTAGTCTGTTGGACAAAACTATAACAGTTTTAGAGATGCTTAAATGCCTTGTAATTTTCATAATCACACCAGCAACATTTGGAGGTTTTGGGGTTTACATGTCTGATTTTTAGGATTCAAATTTGAAAACTTGGCCTTAAATTTCACTGAAACACTCTCTGGAAGTGTCAGCAGTGTTTTTTTTTCAGTAGACTACAGTATCTGCATAGCTCTTGTAATTGATTTCCAGTTAGACCTGGTTTGCATAAACACATATAAAAACATTCACACACATATACTCAAAAGTCTTTGTCTTGCTGCAGCTTCTGTGGTTTGTTTGACCACAGAACTTCATTAGAGAATGTGGACAAGCTATAGTGATAGAGGAATCCTTATTCTATATTTATGCTGATCCAGATCACTGTGAGGATAGTTTTACAGGTATCACTTTCCTGGTAGAACAGTATTAGCATCTCCTTGCTAGAGGAGAAAAGGCTAAGGTTTCAAAACAGCTCATAGATGACTATTTGTATTCTAAATGTAGAAGTGGATTAATTTTTCCATATCTTGATTACAACACATACTTGTTCCTTTGTTGAAACTGTATAAATTCTGAACTATTACTGAAACTTGTACATTAGAAGAAAGAAACAGTGCAAGTCTGATTTTTACCCGCCTCGCTGAAGTTTGACTGTATTTGAAGTGAAATGTGAAGCATCTGCCATCTGGTGGATAGAACTCTCTATACACTTCTGTTGATCATTTGATACGTTTAACAAACAGCATCTCTTAACGTTTTAAAGCCACTTCTATTCTGTGTTATTACTTTTAACTGGTGTTGATGGAGATGTCTTTAGTCATAAGTGAAGGGGGGAAAATGGGAAAATTGAATTCAAGACAAAATGGAGTTTATTTCTAAAGATTTAAAAATGTATGCTGATTAGACAAACATCTCTGGTATACCTTTCTCAAGCCACTGATCAGCAATTATGATCTGTTTAACATGATGTTTGCAGAAAGGCTAGGTATTCCTCTGTATCTGCACTGATGTGGCAGGTGAGAACAGAGTAGCCTTTCAGAGCCTGCAGACTCAAGGTCTTTCTTGCACGTCAGAACTGTTTTTTGCCAGCCATTTAGGGCAGGGTTTCATCAAGTACTATTTTGTACAGAATGTCATGCTTTTAAAATCTTAGGCTCTGAGCAGATGTCAATGTGTGTGTGACCTGGGTACTTTAAAAATGTAGGTTAAGCAGACGCAGTAAAGAGTGTGGTCAGTATTAGATGTTTTTCTTTTCACATCATGGCACATGGGTACACGAGTTCAAGATAAGCAATGCAGGATGGTTCACACAGTAGACATAGTGCAGGATAACAAGTGGAGCCATCAATGTATATTGAGTCTGATAGAGAATTGCTGTTGTATTGATGGGTAGATTTATTCTTTGCTCTTTTAGTGGACATAGAAGAAATCTAACATGCAGTTATTTGGTAGAATACTGACAATGCAGCTTCCTCAATTTTTGTTTAAACTGATTAAATCCATTTTTTTTTCCCTAAATTTATTCTTAGCAAATTGGATGAAATAAAAGCAATTTTGTGCTTATGGTCTGAAAAGGAATTAATTATTCAAATATATTGTAATCAACATGTGTGTGAAATTGTCATTACCATGTAATGCCATCCTTCCATTAGCTACTGTAATGGCAAAGAGGAAGCTGAAATACAACACAATGGAAAAGTCCAGGTAATGCTATTGCTTCCACACGCTCCTGATTTCACAGAGCTGGCTCAGGGGACCTTGCACTGTGCTGCACCACGTTCCCAGCTCTGAAGGTTTATTGGTTCAGTCACGGTGCACAAACAAGATGGTAATTTAATTGCACGTGGAAACATTCATGGTTTGGTTTATTACTGGAAGTAACTGGCTACTTTAGAAGTATTTAGCAAAAAAATCTTCTTGACTTAGACTCAAAAGACTTTATTATATCTGACTCCAAACTTCATGGCTCTGTTATTCTTCTTGTAACTAATTTATTTCTCAACATTAAAAAATCCAGAAGAACAAGTGTTCACATTAATTGCAAAAAAAAACCAAACAGTTGAAATGTTTTTGCACTGTAGTATAACAGAGCTTCTTCCTGAACTAAGTTGCTTTGGCACTTTTCTGAGTTGAGTATTTCACAAAGAACAGCATATACAAGCTCACCTCCCTTTTAACTGTTTCAATGGTCAGGAAGCACTCGTTCAGCTAAAATGGCTGCAGCTTTGTACTCCTTCATATGGCCTTGTATTCTTTCTGGTAAAACATGTATGCTACATTGGGAGTAGATTATCTGATTAGCACTGTGAATCTTACTGTGTCTAAAATGTTTTCATAGAATCATTAAGGCTGGAAAAGGCCTTTTGAGTCCAACTGGACTCAATTTGCCATAGCAAACTCCTGGCCAAGCTGGCAATCCTTGGCTTGGACAGGGACACTCTTGTGCTGGCTTAAGAACTGGCTGGCCGGGCCCAGAGTGTGGTGGTGAATGGAGCCACATCTGGTTGGCAGCTGGTCAGTAGTGGTGTGCCCCAGGGATCAGTGCTGGACCCAGTCCTGTTCAGTATCTTTATTGATGATCTGGATGAGGGGATTGAGTCCACCATCAGTAAGTTTGCAGATCACATCAAGCTAGGAGCATGTGTCAGTCTGTTAGAGGGCAGGAGGGCACTGCAGAGGGACCTGGACAGGCTGGACAGATGAATGCAGTCCAACACCATGTGATTTAACAAGGCCAAGTGTCAGGTTCTGCACTTTGGCCACAACACCCCATGCAGTGCTACAGGCTGGTGACTGAGTGGCTGGAGAGCAGCCAGGCAGAGAGTGACTTGGGAGTAGTGGTTAACAGGTGATGGAACATGAGCCAGCAGTGTGCCCAGATGGCCAAGAAGGCCAATGGCATCCTGGCCTGTATCAGGAATAGTGTGGCCAGCAGGATCAGGGAGTCATTCTTACCCTGTACTCGCTGCTGGTTAGGCCACACCTTAGGTATTGTGTCCAGTTCAGGGCCCTTCAATTTAAGAAAGATGTTGAGGTGCTTGAACCTGTCCAGAGAAGGACAGCAAGGTTGGTGAGGGGGCTGGAGCACATCCCTGCAAGGAACGGCTGAGGGAGCTGGGGTTGTTCAACCTGGAGAAGAGGAGGCTCAGGGGAGACCTTATTGCTTTCTACATCTACCTGAAAGATGGTTGTAGCTAGGCAGGGGTCAGTCTCTTCTCCCAGGCATCCAGTGACAGACCAAGAGGACACAATCTCAAACTGTGCCAGGGCAGGTTTAGGCTGGACACTAGGAAGAAATTCTTCACAGAAGGAGTGGTTTGCACTGGAGTGGGCTGCCCGGAGAGGTGTTTAAAAGGAAGCTGGGTGAAGCACTTAGTGCCATGGTGTAGTTAATTAGAAGGGTTAGGTGATAGGTTGGATTCAATGATCCTAGAGGTCTTTTCCAACCTGGTTAATTCTGTGATTCTGATTCTGTAACCCAACTGTCACCCAATTAGCTGGGCAAAAGCTGGGAAAAAGCCCAGCTAGAACTCAGCCTGGCTGCTGCTGTGAGGGATAACAAAAAGCTTTCTACAAATACATTGTTAATAAAAATATAGGGAAGGAAATTGTACACCCTTTTTTGGATGCCATCATGGACGAGGAAAAGGCTGACGTACTTAATGACTTCTTTGCTTCAGTCTTTAATGGTCAGACCCATTATCCTTAGGGTATTCAGCCTCCCGATAGGGATGGAGAGCAGCATCAACTTCCATAGTCCAGGACGGAGCAATTAACAACCTGTTATGCCACCTGGAGGCTCACAAGTCTATGGGGCCAGATGGGATTTACCCAAGAGGGCTGAGGGAGCTGTCTGTGATGCTTGCCAGGATGCTCTCCATCGTCTATCAGTAGCCCTGGTTAACAGAGGAGGTGCGAGATGACTGGAGGCTTGGGAATGTGGCACCCATCTACAGAAAGGGCCAAAAGGAGCATAGTATAAGAAAGACACTGAGGTCCTGGAGCATGTCCAGAGAAGAGCAAGGGGGCTGGTAAATGGATTTGAAGGGCATGTCATATGAGGAATGGCTGAGGGACCTGGGCTTGTTTAGTCTCGAGAATAGAAGGGTAAGGGGGGATATTATTGGTCTTCATGACTACCTGAAAGGAGGTTGTAGTGAGGCTGGTGTTGTCTCTTCTCCCAAGTAATTAGTGGTAGAATGAGAGGAAATTAATTTAAGTTGTGCCAGGAGAGGTTTAGATGGTACATTAGGAAAACTTCTTTACTGAGACAATGGTGAGGTAATGCAACAGGATGCCCAGCGAGGTAGTGAAGTTGTCATCCTTGGAGGTATTCAAGAAGCCTGTAGATGTGGTGCTTCAGGATGGACCTCTTTGCCCTTCAGGACTATCTACCAACAGATGCTCTTAATCAGTGTCCTGAACAGTCCAAAGTCTGTAGAATGCCTCATCAGCCTCATCCTGGTTGGGTGGTCTGTAGCAGACTCCCAGCAGGCTATCTGCCGTGTTGGCCTTTCCCCTAATCCTTACCCATAGGCACACAACCTCACCATTGCAGTTGTTGAGTTCTACACAATCAAAACACTCCCTAACATATTGTGCTACTCTACCACCTCTCCTTCTCTGGCTATCCCTTCTGAAGAGCTTTTAGCCATTCATTGTGGTACTCCAGTCATGACATTCATCCCACCACATTACTGTGATGGCAACCATGCTACAGCTGTCCTGCTGCACCATGGCTTCTTGTTCCTCCTGTTTGTTGCCCATGCTTTGTGCAGTGTTATAGATGCACTTGAGCTGGGCTATTGATTTCACTCCTGACATGAGCATGCCATCCCTAGTCTTATATCTAGTGGGCTTGGTTTTATCCTCTTCCTCCTTCAAACCTAGTTTAAAGCTACCAGTGAGCCTTGCCAGCTTGTGTGAGAATCATAGAATAATAGAATCAACCAGGTTGGAAGAGACCTCCAAGATCATCCAGTCCAACCTAGCACCCAGCCCTATCCAGTCAACTAGACCATGGCACTAAGTCCCTCATCCAGTCTTTTCTTGAACACTTCCAGGGATGGCAACTTCACCACCTCCCTGGGCAGCCCATTCCAATGGCAAATCAGACAGCTGAAATCTGTTTGTCCCCAGCAGGCCCAGTGCCACGTGAATGTTCCCGTGATCTGAGAAGCCAAGATTCTGCTTGTGACACCAGCCCCTAAGCCACGTCAGCTGTGTTTTCCTATTCCTTTTAGTGTTCAGTGCAGTCTTCCCTGTTACTGAAGAAAACACTACCTGTGCTCCCAGTCTTTCAACTAATGACTCCAGTGCCCTGAAGTCCTTTTTAATTGCTTTTGCACTTCTGTACTCAGCCTCATTGCTTATAACCTGTATGACCAGTAATGGATAATAACCAGAGGGCCCTACCAGATTAGGAAGCTTCCTAGCAACACCTCTGACTCGGGCCCCAGGGAGGCAGCAGACTTCCCTGTGGGATGGATTTGGTCCTCTGCTCCCCAGAGAAGGGAATCACCTACAACAGTTACTCTCCTTCTTTTCTTAACACAAGGAGTCCTAGTTCATAGGGCTGAGTCACCCCACGCAACCCCCTGAATGGACCTTCACCTTACACTGTTGTGTAAGGGCAACTGGGAAGGATTTATATGATTCTTTATCCTCAAAAAGCCCATAGCACTTTAAAGGGTTCAACAAACATTGATGGTTAAAGTTCCTTTGAAGAGATCTTTCCCTGACAGCTTTGCAAGGATTTTCCGTGTGCTGCTGCTCTCTTCCTGTGAAATGCTGAATGATTCCTCACATATTAAAAAAAAAAATCCAGTCTGATTGAGTGATGGTCAATCAGTGGAGAAACATAAGTGAATTCTGGGCCAAACACACAGGAATTGGGGAGTAGATTCGTTTTTCTTGTGTTTGGTGGGAGGAGGGAAGTGTTTTTGTGGTCCTTCAAATTTATTCAAGGACTCCTGCAGGCAATTTGTAGTTAAGCCTTCCTCCACTTTCACTGAGAAGTTGGGCAGATATTTTCTTGTTTTCATTTCCTACTTAAGAGCGTAGTTAGGGAGGCAGGTGTTTTTCCACACTCTGGGACCAAGCAGAAGACTTAGCTCTTTTCATAGACGTCATGTAGGTCACTTAGTCTAGATCACATTTTTTATTGAGAAAGGCTATGGTGTGTACATCAAACCTCACTTTATTGAGATTTCTCCCCTGCTTCTCTTTTGCCAGCTAGGGAATCCACCCAAAATGATTTAAAGTTGGGGTCTGGTGCTTTGCTGAGTTTCTTCTATAAACCAGACAAAATAATCTTTCCTTGAGGTGATTTTGCCTATCATGGAGCCAACCTCCCTGGCTTTTTGTGCATATATGGCTTGAGCAGAGATGATATTTTCTCTTGGATTGTCTTATGTCATGACAGCTATGTTTATATGAATATAAACAAAAAAAAAAAAAAAGAGAAGATTTATTCTGAGCAAATTATCTGAATATAAAAGATTTATTTAATTTACTTTGTTTTGTTGCTTAAAATGTCTTCTGTACTCACTTATGTTGGAAAAACATTTGAAAATCCATGTTTATGAAAATGTTGCTCTTGGCAAAATGATGAAGAAAGCAACTTCTTTTTCATGTAAAGAACAATGCAAGCACTAAATAAGATAGATTGTAAAAAAACTTTATTTTTTTTCAGTTTTCACTGCTGTGCATTTCAAACAAGCTTAGTCTTTAAAGTTGAGATGTTTACAAAAAAGTTAGTGAAGGCTGAGAACAGCCTGTGAATTTACAATTAAAAAAAAAGGTGGAAAATCACTCCTTAAAATCTTCACTAACAGATTCAGAAATTCTGGATATCAAAGGCCTTGATGGGAAGAAAAGGACTGTCAGTTTTACTTTCTACTAGCTGAATACGACTGTGGGTAAAGCCTATTTCTTGTTTGTACCATTGTCACAGATATAGAAAGCAATTTTCCTACCAGTAGGTGGAATCAGATGAAAATTTTGACTGTTAAACACAACGTGGAGCAGTGTTTTTTGATCTGACCAAAAATCTGAGTAGCTCTAGTTTGGAAGTTCAGAAATAATATCAGCTTTCTAAAAAACATTTTACTCAGAAGTACACAAATTAGATTGATAGAAACTTAACATTTATATTTAAGAATAGTGTGGCTTTGATACTGGTTCCGTATAGGCACTTTCAAGGACTACTGCTGTATGGGTTAATAATGTGCCATTATTATTTGATATTTGTTATTCTGTGGCTCTAAAACTTTGTCTTGGATATTTTCTCAGACTACATTCTGGTATCTTTGCATTGAGTGAAAGAAAATCCTCTTATTTGTTAGTATCCATAGCTATCCAGTAGGCAGGTTCTTCAGGGCATTTTTTTTTTAAGGAAATTTGAAATTGAAATCTTCGAACTACAAATACTGTTAGTCTTTGTTTGGTATAGAAAAATGCAAGATAACCTTCACTCTGTTTTTCTGAATTCCTCTAAAATTGTTTTTGTCTTCCTTCCTTCTTATCAGTAGTCTTATGGGCTGGAGAATTCCTATTTATGTTCTTGGAAGTAATAGTTTTTCATAGGAATATTTTTCTTCCTTCACTGAGAAGTTTTCCAGGGGTGGTTTGGATCAAAACATACAGGATATTTCTGATGAAGCTTAAAACATTAACTCACACTTTCTCAGTCGAGGGACTGGAGTACATAATGTATTGCAAATACATGTCATGGTACAGATGCAGGTTCCAAAATCTCTTAGAAACAAAGGTCCTTTGGGATAAACCTACACAGACAAATCTCATGAGAAGTATGTGGGAGAACTTGTAACACCAGAGTTCTGCATCTGGGTTTTCAGCTTTGTGACACATTTGGCAGGGAGACCAAAGAGGATATGTTGGATGTTATCTTCATTTCAATTCCCTCCTCCCCCACTCTAGACTGTATACTATAGTACAATTCCTGGCAGATATGTGCTGTCTCAGTTCCATTCATATAGAGAAGTATAAAATTAATGAGATGTGCAGTTACTGATTTGTAGGAAATATGGAACCTGATTCCATGCTGTAACACAAATTTTGTGCTCTTGGCAGTGTCAAAGAAAGTCACTGTGAAATTAAAGCAATTTTAGAATTGATAGACTTTTAATTAAAAGGTCGTATAGTTAGTCTCCTGCAGAGGCGGTTTGTTCTTGTTGGAAGGAGAACAAAGCTGAGTGATAGTGCACCTTCACCTTTTTGTCAAGAAAGTCCTGCAGCTGGGGAGAATGTCATCTTAGACTAAAGCAGGTTGCACCATTTACGCCTCATGCGCTGGCACAATAAACTCTAAGCTGTCACCCCTCAGGCATTTTTTTAGTGGTTTGTTTACCTAAAATTCTTTGACATTATTGAGAAAACAGCTTTTCCTCCTTGGGACTGGAGGAACTACAAATAACGGAAGAACTGTTGATGTGGGTTGGAGGCAACAACATCTGTTGAATTCCACAGATGAGTAGAATCTCTTAGAAAAAAATCTACTCCCCTTACTAGGTCCATAGGTTGTGGCACTGAAAAATAGACTAAAAATGTATTTGATTACAGAAGCGTTTTGTTTTTCTGATAACCTTGTGTGAAGATTAAGTAGAAGATCTTAGTAGTGCTTCACTCCTTACTGCTTTAGGCATGTCAAAATTTACTTTGTATCCTGCATGAGATGCTTGAAGTTCCTGGTTTGATGCTAGAAAAAGCTCAGGCCTGAAAACTTAAATGAACATAGTACACTTGTCAGCCTCCTTCTCCCAATCTCCTTTTTATTTGTGCAGAGAGGCAGATTAGGAGGCTGTGAATTTTACTTAACAAACCTCTTTGTGTGGAGAAGAATATGTTCAGGACCATGGGACATGATGATTTTAAATTTAACTGAGAGAACATTACCAAACTATACATGGAATGTAGATAGCGCTTTGTTCTTCTGCACAAACCCTAAGTCCCTAAAGAGGAAAGAGAATTTCATTGTTTATCTGCCAGAAGTGCACTTATTGTATTTGAAGAAATCAAAACAAAATAGATTTTTGTTTTGTTGGGACTGCCAAGAACAGATTGGCTGTCTTGAAGTATTTCTTTGCATAGTGGATCATGCTGCACATTAAAGGAGCTTAAAAGAGTAAAGCAGTTTCTGTACTAGATGGTATCAGGGTTCACACGGTTTGAATAATGACATGGTCATAGTCATTTAGAGTGAAGATTTTATTGTGGGCTTCAGGAGTTAGGAATAGGTTGGATTTGGTAATCTCAAAGGTCTTTTCCAACCTGGTTAATTCTGTGATTCTGTAATTTTCAGTTAAAATTATAACTTTTGTTCAGATGCTTTGTTTTAAATTTTCAGAGAACACTTCTGCAGTGATTATAGAGTAGTAGTAGCTATGAAAGAATGTGAGTCTTAGCAGCATGTAATATATGGGTAAAACTGCAGATTCTAGACCTGCTTAGCTGAATTAATGGCATATTTTTAAGCCTTTTTTTTAAACTTTAGTCATGTTTCTTATTGATTACTATTTTTTTTCTCAAGCCATTTTGCTATCATTAATACGTCCTTTAAAATGTCCATGGATTTCAAATGTCAATACATTGTGAATTAAAGGCCTGTAGATATTTGTCTCCACCTTCAGATTTATCTTGGAATAAACTTTCTTTTAGTTAAGAAAAACAATTAAAAACACTCATCCAAACTTTGTTATATTCCCTGGTTTGTTTAATTCAGAAAGACTGAAGTAGGGCTACTCTCTCTGAAGCAGTTTCAATAAAGTGAAGGAACAGATTTGTCATGTAAGATGTCTTTTTTCTAAATATTAGCAAGTAGAATATCAGTAGATCCAGTGAAAATTTTGGCAGGCTATCTAAGGAAGAATAGCTGGTTTCTGTAACTTGTAGTTGCAAGACATGTACAATGATAGGGGATTTCTTTGAGAAAGCTTATCTGTGCTGCAAACTTCAGCTGCTTAGAAGTGTATCCAACATGTTTTCTGTGGGAGAAGTATCTTTAAATATTTATATGGTATGTCTCTATCAAAAAATATTTGCTTTTGACAGATACTCTTCAACAGAGTTAATCAGTAGCTAGAAAGCAACAGATTGCATGTACCTACTGCATGGTCATAAAGTAAGCAGAGACTACAGCTATCCCTCTTGCTGGTTATCCACATGAGCACTCCTTCCAGTGTCCTTTTTCAGTTGTCCTTTTGCTAATATGTCATTGATCACTCCCTATTTCCAAATAAAGTAGTGGAATTGGTCTATGTGGAAGAGGTGTTTAAATTGTGTTTTCCTACTCGGGAATCCCATGTAAAGGCTTATGTCAATATTGATATAATGAAAGCAGGTTGTCTTCTAAAGGCAAATCCTTACAGTAAAAAAGAGCTTGATTTTAGAGTGTCCTATCTTCATGCCTTGTCCAGCAAGAGTAGATTTTCCCTGACAATAATAGGTAAGAATTTTTTTCTGCCAACAAGAGTAGATTTTCCCTGACAATAATAGGTAAGAATTTTTTTCTGCCAATGTGGATTAGGGAGTTTTGGCTACCAAAGCAGGTGTTAAAATATCAAGGCAATTCCAGAAAATCAATGATTAGAGATAAGGAAATTATATTTTTCTAAAGACAATTCTCCAGAGGTACTTGTATGATCATAGAATCATAGAATCAACCAGGTTGGAAGAGACCTCCAAGATCATCCAGTCCAACCTATCACCCAGCCCTATCCAGTCAACTAGACCATGGCACTAAGTGCCTCATCCAGTCTTTTCTTGAAGACCTCCAGGGACGGCAGCTCCACCACCTCCCTGGGCAGCCCATTCCAATGATATTTCATTAGTTTTAATAAAAGTAAAGATTCTGTAGATAAATAGATACAACATATTCTAGAAGTTGTTACTCAACAGAAACATGCATGTGAAATGGTTTTGAAACAGTGAGAAAACTGCATTGTAACACCAGAACCTACATACTTCAAGTGGCAGCAGTGTACTGATCTTTAGTTGTGACAAGGTTTAAATGATAATTTACATGCAATGACAAGGTTTTGTGACTATTTGTTTGAGTTTTTATTTTCTTTTTTAGTAGAACCCAGCTGTTTGCTGCTATTTTTGTGTTATCTGCTAGATGACATATTTAATGATGATATTATTGATAAGTGCAATTAGTACAATAATAGTTAAACACTGACTTTAAGTATTTTTTCAGAAATCATTGCATCTGTTTTCTGTGGATAGAAGTCAGGAACAATGGTGTCTGCTGTGTTCTGTTTCTATTTGTTGCTATCTGTTGATTAATGTAAGAGGACACTGAAGGAAGCTATCAGGTTTTACTGATAATTGGATGGTTTGCTTTTTTTATATTTTTTTCTGTGTTAAGTTTTTCATAAAGGGGGAAGATGACAGAAATAGGTGAGTCATGTTATTTGAAATGAGTTTTCAGAACATACACAATGGTCACATCTACTACTCAGTAGCTTTTTCTCGTTATACCTCTATCATCATTATCTTTACCACACACATGCATTTAATTTTTTCCTTTTTTATTCCATGACTTGTACTGATGCTTTTCAGTCAGTGTTTGTCCATGAATGAAGTTGAATGTTCAAGAGCAGTATCTGAAGATAAACTAAATAGTAACAAGTCCTGCTTCTGAGATGAAGTTATTCAGGTTACTGGATACAGATTTATTCAAATTTGATGACACCAGTTGTGTGGGAGTTTTGATCTGCTTGGAAGTAGGAAGGCTCTTCAGAAGAGTCTTGACAGGCTGGATTGGTGGGGCAAGGTCAAATCCATGAGAATGAACAAGGCCAAGTAATGCATTCAGGTCAGTTAGGTTATTTAGGTCACAATAACCCCATGGAACACTACAGGTTTGGGGCAGAGTGGCTGGAAAGGCTGCCTGGCAGAACAGAACCTGCAGTGCTAGTTGACAGCTGAAGATGAGCCAGCAGTGTGCTCAGGTGGCCAACAAGGCCAACACCATCCTAGCTTGTATCAGGAATAATGTGGCCAGCAGGAGTAGGGAAATTATCATACACCTATACTCAGCACTTGTGAGGCTGCACCTTGAATACTGTATTTAGTTTTGGGCCTCTCCTTAGCAGAAGGCCATTGGGTTGCTGCAGCATGTCCAGAGAAGGGTCTGGAGAAAAGTCATATGAGGAGAGGCTGAGGTAACTGGGATTGTTTAATCTGTAGAAAGGGAGGCTGAGGGGAGACCTTTCTACAGCTGCCTGCAAGGAGGTAGTAGTGAGATGTATCTTAGTCTCTTCTCCCTAGGATCAGGTGAAAGAATGAGTGGAAATGGCCTCAAGTTGCACCAGGAGAGGTTTAGATTGGATATTAGGAATCTCTTTAGTGAAAGAGTGGTCAAGCATTGGAATAGGACATGGTTTAATAACCATGATGGTGTTAGGTCAACAGTTGGACTCCATGATCTTAAAGGCCTACTCCAACCAAAACGATTCTATGATTCTAAGGTTATTTCAGATGTGACCAATTTAAAGAAGTCTTCCTGAGGACCATAAAGCCATGAAACCACAAAATACTCAGTGGGCTCTAGTACCTCCACCCTGGCTCCTTCATCTATACTTTAACCACAAAAAAAAAAAAAAAAAAAAAAAAAAGGATTTGTAAGGTTGGTTATTTCAGTTCCTGCTCTAGGAAAAGATCTTTCATCCCCTTTATGTTACTCTCTGACTCTCCTAAAGTAGCATACAGTCATCCTTGGAGTTTCTAGATCTGCAGAAATGACTGGTGACAGAGCCCTTTCCTTTCTAAATTGTGCCCCCTTGTGAAGAAGTGAGTCAGTAGAGGAGGACGTCTGCAGCATTACAGCAGAGCAGTGTGCAGCAATCTCAGCAGTAGGTTTGGGAATTGTTTCAAGGACAGTAATGAGAAATAATCTTCTTGTGTTTGTATAATTTGGCCCAAAGATTTTTTTTTCCCTTTAATCTACATATCTTCTGCAATATTGTAATTGTATTAGTATCTTAGATATGAGAAATCAAAAATGGCAAAAATCGTTTCACTTCCATTTACATCATGCCAGAGACATTATTTTCTGTACTTACGCCTGCAATTTAGGAATTACTTAATTGCTAACACAAAAATGTTTTTCCTGTAAATTCATACAATACCAGGCATCTAAGGCAGTGCTTTCAGATAAATTTAGCATCGCATCATTTAATTTGCAGTAATGTAAACAGAAACTCCAGTATGTCAGCAAAATTAAATATTAAATATCTCAGATTTTATTATCTGTGCGTCTGTGAGTAAGCTGAAATCCTGACAGAGTTTTTACAATGAACAGATTTCCACTGACTGTTGGAAGAGTAGACTTGTAGGAGCTGCAGAGGTGAGGCAACACCATGAGAAATGCAGCGACGGGATTAAGATTTGGCAATGTACTACTTTTCTCTCTGAGCTCTTAGTCCCTGTGGACGAGAACAGACTGTCATCTTGTATTGCTGAAAGCTAACTTGCAGTTTCTGCTTGGTTCAGCTTATTTGATTTTCTATACTATTTTGTTATTTTTTCCTACCACTTGATGTGATACGGATATGGTGAAACACAGAGGAAAAAGGTATGGTTCATGTTATACTTTATATAAAAAACTTTTTCATCAGGAATAACAGGAAGGCTTGCCTTCTGCAGAAGAGTCTAGTGCTGCAGAGGAATATATTCTTTCTGTATTAAACAGGACACTTCTTACTGGAACATGCCTCTTTTTCAGGCAGTGCTTACCCTGCAGATTTAGAAATTACTAATTGTTTAAAGGTCTGTGTTTTTTTCCTTTTTATCTAAACATAGACTGTGTGTGAGTGTGTACTAGCTCACGGTGTTTAATTGATTGTAAAACCACTTACAGCTTTTAGTACTTGGAGTTATAAAACTTAAATGAGCTTCTACTTGTTTGCTTAGTATTGGGTTCTAATTCTATAAATAAAGTAATATAATCACAGCCTTTTCTTTTTCTTTGTTTTTTTTTTTTTTTTTTGATAGAATAGTTAATGAATTTGGCATTAAAATGAATACCTCACTTTACTGTAAATCTGTGGAGAAATATTGCATGTACAGCAAGGATTTATAGAAAATGCTTGCTTTTTTGGTAAAGCATATTGAAATCATAAAGTGAATATGTAAGATTTATTTTTTTGAATATTCAGTAAGAGTATAAATGAAAGCAAATTCTGCACCTATCACTTCAGCCAGGATAATCAGCAGAAATAACAATCACAATGGTATTTGAGCATTTTACATGTTTTTATAAATACTAAAAATATTGAGGTCTTTATTCTCCTATCATATGCTCATGAAATTAAAATTACAGGCAGTTCACTACGTGCTAGTGGTGATAGTGGGAGAATTTATTTCTTTTTCTCAAACATGTATAGCACTTCTAGATAGTAAAGAAAAGTAAAAAATAAAGATAATTGTGTACATTCAAGTGTATTGGACTAGCTAGTCCTTCAGTGAAGCACTATGGTTCAGAAATATAACCTATGAACAGTGCTTTTGACTTGGCCCATGCAATTTATTGTGTCAGCTGGTTAATGAGGAATCCAAGTACCTCCTTGCAAAAATAACACAACAGTATTCTTGTTTTGTATGCAAGCTCTGATGATTAGTAAGACTAAGTTGTGATGGTGATGTTTAACTAACAGACTATTTCTGTGACAACTTGCATTGTTTTCATTTGTGTAGCTGGAAGAGTTTTTTATATATCTCTGATGCTTTTGTAGTTTAGTGTGGTAGCTTTGCTGTGTTAAAAGCAAATAGGCTGTGAACATTATGACAAAGCTTTGAGGTCTTCAGTAAATGACCCAAATATCTACTTTGTGCTGCTATGAAGTGGCAAAACAAAAGGTAACTGAAGAGTGTTAAAAGTCACGTATGCAGTGATAATGTCTGACAGCATTAGACTGTGGGTTTATTTTTCAAGGAGCTGAATTAATGCACAGGAATATAAAAATCCTGTTTTAAACTGTGTATGCTGCTAAAAAAGGTGAGCTGTAGGATACACAAATATAACATTAGGAAATGATCATATTGATAAGTATCATGTATGTGAACGTGGGCTTCAATAAGTTCAGATGAGTAATGTTCTGTAAAGCCAGTCAGGAGATAGAAAAAATAACTGCTAGAATAAAATGTTAAATTTTAGTCACATGTTTGTCAAGTGCACATTAAGGGTGCAGTGTTATCAAAACCATCTTAACTTAGTTTATGGAATAGTGTTTGTTGCCATCTTTACTCCTCTGTGAAGTTTGATAGAGTCTCTGGCTCTTAAGAAGTGCCATTTTTATGTTATTTTAACAATACTGAACTAGTGCCCAGACATTTAATGCTAACTTTTGATGAGTAACTGAACTTCCATCATTGTTTCTTTTTCTGTATTTATGTGGTCTTTGATAGATAAATCTTCATATGTGGATTTCATTGTAGAAGAATGTATTATAGGAATGTAAAGGCTCAACTTTAAAATAGATTTAGAAGTACATATCTTAGAAATTACTTTTTTTCACCACAGCATTGCTCTTTTCTATGCTAGTATTATGATAGTTTCATATACTTTATGTAGATTTGGGGTTTGATGAAACCTCTGTTATTTATAAATGACATATTAAAACTTTACCTTCCATGGGAATAGAATGTTCTTGATACACTACTGAGAAAATAAGGGCCTGGAAATTATCTCTGCTTGTTTATTCTGTACGACACTAAAGATCCATTAGATCTGTGTAACCTTTATAAAGTACTTTTTTTCTGGTTTGGGTTGTTTTTGGGGTTTTTTGGGTTTGGTTTTTTTTTTTCCCTTCCTGATGGCTGTCTCAAGTCCTTATCATAGCACTATTTGAACAGAAAAAGTGCCCTGCTTATTTTCAGAATGATGCTCTAGTGACAAAAATACCTTCTGAAGATCTTAACAGTGTACTTGTCAAGTTCAGAGTGTTTGAGACTTCAGTAAAAGGTTATGCTGTTACTAGAGTTTCATGGAAACACACAGTGTTTTAAGTTTTTTCTGTCCTTGTATGATAATTATTTAAAATGAGAGTGCAAACAACCATTTTTGCTTGGGAGTTAACATAAACATTCACTGCAGATTTTCCTCCCTGGGGCACATGAATACTTTATTATGTACGTGAAAACTTGGTACAGATAATTTAAAACAAATCTGTGCTCTGCTTTCCCGAGGCTATTGAAGGACACTTATTTCTCACGAAGATGAGACCTTTGCTGATGTTTTTAAAATACTGATTGATTCTAGATAAATGAGACAAAGTTATTTTGAAAACTGGTGTGATGGTGTGAAAGAGAAGTTTATAATAGGATTCTAATTTTTACTCTTCATTTTGAGAAGTTAAGCATATATGTAGGTCACGCATGTACTTTTGTGCAAAGTAACTGCAATTTGTAAACGATAGTGGTTATGAAATTTGGTAAGGAAGCTGTTGAATATGCAAAGTTCAGTTGAAACTGATGCTAAAGTAAAACAAGTATTGTGGATGACAGAACTGTAGTCCCCGGGTCTGTGACAATCCCCAGAGAATAAAGAAAGTTAATTTAAAATATTTTTGTTCTTTTGGTCTTAAGCCAGATGCCTTAAATTCTGCAGATCAAGCCTCAAGTGACATTCCACTCCAGTGGGAAAAGGAGAACATACACTGTGGTCCTGCAGAATCATACTTACTTCATTAACAATTGAAAAATATAATTTAAAAACTGAACTGATGCTCTCTCCCACTCCCTGTCTTTCTCACTCAAATTGTCTCTCAGAGAACCCAGCATATTTACTTTTATCACAGTTAAAAGATATTTTTTAAGGAAAACTTTTGAAAAGTGAAGAACATTAGATTGTCTATTTTATGCATTTCAGGCAAATAGATCTGAATTGGAAATCCAATTAATGAATCATTGTACTGTGCTTAGATCTTGAAACTGTCTTCCAAAACTCCATTTAGAGACAGCAAAGTCAATAAATTAATATAATCACAGTGTTTACCAGGATTTCAACCATTTAGCCAATTTTGATGAAACTCAGAAACTCTTCTAGTAACAATTACTTTGGTAAATACAGTTTTATTCTAGTACACAATTGTCTTAGTGTGTATGGCAATTGATGTATATTATGTATCCATCATCAACCTTTTGTCATAAATACACAATGTGAAAACTGAGCATATGGTGTTCTTAGAATCATAGAATCAACCAGGTTGGAAGAGACCTCCAAGATCATCCAGTCTAACCTATCACCCAGTCCTAACCAGTCAACTAGATCATGGCACTAGGTGCCTCATCCACTCTTTTCTTGAACACCTCGAGGGACGACAGCTCCACCACCTCCCTGGGCAGCCCATTCCAATGGCAAATCACTCTCTCTGGGAAGAACTTCCCCCTAATATCAAGCCTGTACCTCCCCTGGCACAACTTGAGACTGTGTCCCCTTGTTCTGTTGCTGGTTGCCAGGGAGAAGAGACCAACACCCACCTGTCTGCAGCCTCCCTTCAGGTAGTTGTAGACAGCAGTGAGGTCCCCCCTGAGCCTCCTCTTCTCCAGGCTAAATACCCCCAGCTCCCTCACTCTCTCCTCATAAGGCTTGTGTTCCAGGCCCCTCACCAGCTTTGTCACACTTCTCTGGACATGTTCCAGTACCTCAACATCTCTCTTGAATTGAGGGGCCCAGAACTGGACACAGTACTCAAGGTGTGGCCTGACCAGTGTTGAGTACAGGGGAAGAATAACCTCCCTTGTCCTACTGGCCACACTATTCCTGATACAGGCCAGGATGCTATTGGCTCTTTAGAACAGTTACTTAGTTTAAGGCAGTATTTGAACACAGCAGCTGGAAAGAAAGAAAGGAGGAAACGATTTCTTTAGGTCACTGCATTGTGTATTGTTCATGCTGTCTTACCTTAAACTTTCCTAAGCTTGTGATTTTTCCCATAGATACAGAACAATCTTCCTTAGCAGCTAATGACTAGGCGAGATGCATAGTGTTGAAAGTACTCCGTTACTGATTCAAGAATTCAAGATGCCAACCTCAGTAAAATTGCTTCATTGTTCCGTGCTGTATTATTGTGATATTTCAGTTTTAGCCCAAACATTTCTTCTAAAAATTTACAACGTAGCCTTTTCAGGGTCGTTATTAAATATTCATTGCAGGCAGTAATGAATGAAGACTTACTTCTTAATAGTAAATGAAGACTAAATGTGTAATTTAAAAATTAAGTTCAGAGTATTAATATTCTGTTGCTACTTCAGGCAGGGCATGGTGTCTTTTCTATTTCTATGTAATTAAACCCCCCCCAAAAACCCAAGCTTAAAATGGAAAATCTTTCTTTATAGAACATAAGTTATTTTGTTTCACGGAGTCATGTTCTGTAGCCTGACCTAAAACTCTGTTAAACAATTCGGTCATGAAAACTCTGAGAATTTCTTGGCCCTTAAGTACTATCCAAAATAATCTTATAATTATGCATGTGACCCTATGAACCCAACAGCTGAAGTACTAGCGAACAGACAGGCATGGAATCAGTGTCTACAAAAGTAGAAAATGAGAACTAGATTTCTTGTGCTAAGAAAAAGTGCTCCAAGTTGTCCTTTTCTAAGCTATATGCATAAATTTTACAGCTGTAGTAATGAACCTTTTACAACAATACCAATTACAGTTGGTTATAAATGCAAATATTTAGAGATAGAGCAAAGTTGTGTTGCACATTATGTAATACCTATGTTTGATTGTACATTTAAACTGTTGACTGTTTCTGATGGATTTGGAAAGATCTGTTTTTCAGCATAAACCCAGAATGTGTAGTACAATAAAATCTCAAGATAAGTCATTCTTTTATACAAATAATAATAATAATAATAATAATAATAATAATAATAATAATGATTGCATAAATATGAAGACAATCTTATCACATGTACTTTGAGCTTTGACGCTTTTACTTCAAGCGTAAGACCTTCATAAGCAATTCCAAGCAGTTCTTTTTAGTCACATGGATGTAACACTACACGATGTAAAACCAGAATTAGCCACTGCTGTGAACTTCTTTAACACCTGCTGTTGATTGTCTTTTGACTTTTGATGACAGAAACACAGGAATGGAACAGAACTGTTTTGTTATGCATTTTAAAAGAGCCTGTAATGGCAGAGTTCTGCAGAAGCAGTTACAGCTAACTTTGGAAAATAGATGAGATTGTAGAAAGAGAATGACAAACCAGACATGTAAGGGCTGGTGAGGCATGGTCTCCAACATTCATGATTGTAAGGATTTCTGTTTGTTTCGTTGTTTTTAAGATCGTCTCATTGATAGGAGATCTCTATAAGGATTTTTTTTTCTGCATCCTCAAACCTGTTCTGTTACCCTTCAAATCTACTGTCAGTTGTTACTGAGAGAGTGATTGGATACTGGAATGGGCTGCCCGGGGAGGTGGTGGAGTCGCTGTCCCTGGAGCTGTTCAAGGCAGGATTGGACGTGGCACTTGGTGCCATGGTCTAGCCTTGAGCTCTGTGGTAAAGGGTTGAACTTGATGATCTATGAGGTCTCTCCCAACCTTGATGATACTGTGGTACTGTGATACTGTGAATATGCAACTAAGCTCATTTTTCAAAGTCGTTTGAGTAACCTGCTCAAGTGTAGGGATGCATTTATTTTTAAATGTATGAGTTCTTAGCACATCTTCCCTCAAATGGGAGTGTTAGGGTTGTTAGTAAGGTACAAATCCAGACAGATTCTGCCATGTAGCTGCCGTGTGTTTTTCCTAGAGAAAATCTATAATTGCCATCACTACCTATATAGAGTAATAGCTGAAAAGAAACAGATGTTTGGCTTTCACCTATCTTGAGTGCACCTGTCACACTGTCAGCATTTCAAAAAGGTTAAAATGATGACCTATTTTAAAATAATTCATTTATGTCTACCTTTGAAGAAAGCAAACCTTCAAGAATACACTAAACAGAGTTTTTAGTGACTTCTGTTAGTGTTTCTTACTATTTTTTCACTTGCATTTTGAAGGCTCAGAGGTGAATTATAGTAGCTGCATCCCATTACAGTTTGATATTCCCAGTACAAAAAAAAGTGGAATTTACAGTGAAAATACTGAGTTGGAATTATTCACTCATGCCACACTTATTATTCTAACATCTATCTAAGTGGTTTGACTGCAAATTATTTCAGTCTGCTTTCTAATGTGGAGCTTCAATCTTAATTACTGTCTATTTTAGAAAATATACTTAGGTACAGTAAAACTTCTATTCTCTATTGAAAACTCAACTTATTAGCATTTTCTTGTTTTAATTACTTTTTAAGCACACCTAAGATTTCTATGAATGGAATATCTTTTGTTTTTCAACAGAGTTGTCAAAAGTCATTATTAAAATATCTTTTTTAAGGGCAGTATGATTTTAGAGCAAAAGTATGTGCAATACATATACTTTCATGTTAAAAGTAGACAAATTTGAAAGCTAGTAACTCAAGAAACTCCAATCTATATGATTTGGAATCAGGTGTTCAAAGACATGACCCACATCAGACCAGTAAAACTATTATCTCTGTAAAGAAAGATGTGTATTAGCTTGGTAGTTATGTTTAGAATAGGTTGCTACTTTTTGAACAAAGTTGAAATAGCACAGATGTTTGAATAGAGTATATTCAGTTAGCAAGACAGGATATTGTTTCTAAATGAATTTGTTGATAAAAGCTTGAAGTAAGTAAGCATTCATTCAGAAAATTTCTAAGAGAATACTGACTGCACAAAGAATTGACAGGAGTAGAACATTTAACAGAAATGCTAAGTATTAAAAAATAGAAAAATGAATATTTAAACTGAGGAAGTGAGAAAGGGAACATAGTGATCAAACAATAACTACTAAGATTTTTTTTTGCCTTTTAACATATTTTTCTGCCATCAGAAATATAAATATCTGATCTGGCTGGTAAGAAAATTGTATTTTTGGCCTTTTCTGGGTAAAACTACTGAAGTCTTTGTCACTGGCAAGGGCAGGTAATGGCTTTAAAAATAATTAGTACCATTACTTTACAGAAATGGAAAATTAGCAAGTAATAGCAACCAGGTATTCCCAAAAGTTAAAGTGATCACTTGTTAGAAGTTTGGGCCTGCTGTTACATTTCCTTGTCATATGTAAATCTATCTCTCAAGAGCAGTTAGTTTTTTAAAGCTGTATCATCATTTTATTATGCTCACAAATGGGAAGATTTCCTTACTAAAGACACAAGGCACGTACCAGAACTGGATGGGGATGGCTGATACGATATCTGCAGAATACTCAGTTATGTTTAAGGATTACCTCTATGAAACAGCCTGATTTTCATCAAATTTTGCTCCTTCAAATGATCTCATCCTTAACAGGATGCAATTCATAAGAAATATTGGCTGGTGAAGTAATGGACATTCTGTAATTGCAATTGAAGCTGTAGAAAGTTCACAGAACATCGATTAATGAATATTAATATTTGTGCACATCTGTGCATGTTCACTTTCTTGGCAGCCTTCCAGCTGCCATCAATACTGCTCCCTGCATTACCAGGATGAACTCATTTGTTTTCCTGCTGCTCCATGCCATGTTGCCTGGTTACAATTTGCTGTGTAAAATATCATACACAGCAAAAATTGTAAGTGAGCATTATTGCTTTGTCACATGGCACTCTGTCTTGTACTCTGTCCTGGCACTGTAAAGATCTTCCTAATCACTGAAGAGAGAGCAGAAGTTTGAGAAGCCTTTGGGAACAGACATTGCAGCAAGGATATTGGCAGTACAATTGCTGAAAAGGTGACCAAAGGGGACATATCACTGCGGTGTTTTACTTAAACTGTTAGAAGCTGAAGCTCATTTGTGAAAAGCAAAGGGAAACATCTAGGCCTCCTGCAGTGACTATAACAGTAGAAATTATTAGAAAAGTCATAAGTAAATTAGAGTATTGACTCCTAGGATGAAGAGCAACCTGAAGACCCATTATTCCTTTCCTGTGATGTATTCTTTCCATCACATGTGTAAGGGGACTGGACAGTTTCTCCTGCATGTTGCTTCCTCTGCCAGGCATACACACCCTGCCATGGGAAGGGAAAATTCCTTTTGAATCAGTAGATTTGTGTTCTCTGTTCAATTCTGTGGCACTCACTACAGGAAAAGACACTGAGGTCCTGGAGTAGGTCCAGAGAAGGGCAATAAGGCTGGTCTTGTGTGGCAAACTGGTCTTGAGGGAACTGGAGTTCACAGAATATTAGGGGTTGGAAGGGACTTTGGGAGATGATCTAGTCCAACACCCCTGCCAGAGCAGGGTCGCCTAGAGCAGGTCACACAGGAATGCATCCAGTTGAGTTTTGTATGCCTCCAGAGAAGGAGACTCTGCAACCTCTCTGGGCAGCCTATTCCAGAGTTC